>NC_088854.1:17766462-17973962 GCF_963853765.1 Magallana gigas | reverse complement strand
AAATAGAAAGCTGACTTATAAGATAAAAAAGCATGAGAATATTTCTTATTAACCATTACAAACATATACTCATGAAGGGTTTGTTCATTTCAAAATGATCTACGTTTATCATTCTAATGATGAATATCGATACTACTTTGTTACAAAGTTCGCTGTATTAAAAATAAATGATTGAAAATGGAATAGATTGTTTTGTTGTCGTAAGTTCAAATATTTCGATTAATGGGCGATTTTCTTGTAATATTGATGTAGTGTGTTCTGAAACTAAGGACTTCAAATACAGTCCCCGATAATTCAGATTCGATCCATGTGAAGTGGGCAGCAACTGATCACGTGCTATGCCAGTAGTCATCAGTAAGATGCCGTTCCATCGGATGACATGCTGTCAACGGTCGGGATTTCTCAATGAAGAAGGCACGATGATGTTTAATGGCCATGGGCACCGAAAAGGGATTGACATTTAGTTGCCAAAGACAAAATGACGCCGTCTTAAACTGTTGAAAAATAAAATAAATTGAAAACCCTGTAAAAACGTTTAACCGTGAATAAAATTTGATCCAAATTCAAAAACGATTAATGCATTGTAGTTTATCCATGATTCTACTGTCAAATTTCATTAGAAGTGAATATTTATACAGATTATCTACGTTAATTTCTCTAGACTGCTTCGTATCTCTTCACTCGTACGCCTTGAAAATCATATTTGGCTAACTTTTAATTGTTATACCCCCGCAAACGAAGTTTAGGGGGTATATTGGTTTCACCCTGTCCGTCTGTCTGTCTGTCCGTCTGTCTGTAGACGCAACTTTGTCCCCCTTATAGAATTTTTTATTACTGCATGGAACAGTTTGAAAATTTGTACATATGTTGAACACCATCTGAAGATGTGCACCTGCAATTTTTTTTAAGATCAGACAAGATTTAATGATTTTATGACAGTTTTCATTTTCCTTATTCTATATATTGTACACTGATGTTGAACAGTAAGGGAGGCAATCCTTACAGATTTTATTAATTAATTAATAGTATTAAAACACTTTAAAATATATTTATATAAATACATTCAGATGGAGGTTTTTTGTCTTTATGTCTTAATTAATAAAAAAAAATATTTTTTTATAAGTATTCTAGCAACTGACATTGCGAAGTTTTTGTTTGTCAATGATAAATTCTTAGGAGCTAACAAGAACATCAAAGACAAGTGTTGCTGAATTCATTTGTCCCAAGGGAGCCATTATCTGAACCATGATTCAGATGGGGAAATTGATAATCTGTAAAATGGGTGAGGGTTTTGGGGCTATTTTAAAACTGTTTCATGTAAACCAAAAGTTTCTATCATTATAAGTAAATAAATAATATCATTATTAATAAAGAAGTTAACTATTTTTAGAAGTTTTTTAAATTTATTAGTCAAATAAATTGATGGAGTGACCCTATTGGGCATTAATTTAATGAAATTCAAAATTACTGATATAATTGTAGTGTTTTGGCAATTTTAAAATTGTTTGTAATATTAAATGTTTTTTTTAAAATAGTATGGTAATGTTTTGGGAGTTTATTAAATTTATCAAGCTCGTCAAAGAAAATCATAGTCCTATGGGAATCAGTTTTCTGATACGGAGTTCCATTGTGCCATAGGAGAAAGTGAGGAAAATTTGAAACAACTAATTGCATCTGTCAAGACTCTTATTAGAAAGATATTGAAAGTTTTATCAACAGAAGAGCATTGCTTGGCTACCGGTATTTCCATTTACTGCAAAGGGAGGGGTTATTGTCATTTTGTTGGTTTTTCTTTAAAATCAATTAAATAAAAAAAATATATATCATCAGATACATACATTTGTAAATGTATTACAGTATTGAAATTCTGACAATTTTGTTTTTGATTTTTCTTTGTTAACTATTTTTTTTTTCTTACAATCCTAGAATTTTTTTTTGTATGTGTTCCAAACCCTTATTATTCAATTCAATTATTTGTCCCATTTGAAATTAGCCTTGCGGGGGTATTAGTCCCATTAGGACAGTTCTAGTTACTTCTGGTGTTAATTGGGAATTGACTATGAGTTCAAAATTAACGACTTCACATTGCTAATTACAAATAATATCTGCAATATGACTATGGTCATATTGCAGATATTATTTGAAAAATAATACTAGATAAATAGTGCCTGTTTGGGGGGGGGGGGGGGGGGGGAGGGTAACTGTTGAAATTGACACCCTGAGAAAACCATTGTAAACCAACGCTAAGCGGAGGTTGATAATTGTTTTTGAGGGGTGTCAATTTCAACAGTTATCCTCCCAAACAGGCACTATTTATTTTATTATACTGAATGTCTTGGTTTTAAAGAAAACTTTACTGATTTCATTAAGAAATGAAGTGAATTCTACGGCGAACCGTACGGGCATAATTTACGCGCATATAACAATTCGTTTTATTATACTTTCATGTTAAATACTGAAATCTGATTGGTTTAGACGCAGTTGATAATCCGTTCTATTACCCTCAGCGTTAGCAACACACTTAGCAACGGGTAACACTATAGAAATAGTGCCTTTTTAACCCCCTCCCCCCCCCCCCCCCCCCACACACACACACACAGAGACACACACGTTAAACAGAACCGCTGTAGTGACAGTGTCGTGTCCCTCGCATATCGCGATTTGAAATGACCTTAACTATTTCCACACTAGTTTGTTTCCATATTGAACTCTTTGAATAAACGTAAACGTACCCGTCCCCATCATTTGGCCTTTGTTTAACTCCATGGCAGTTATAATATAAATGAACTGAAAAATTGCAAATCTTGTTCTCAACCATATCAACTTCACGAATTTCGTATACATGTACCAGCATTCTTCATTTTCTTTTAGAGGATTGTTAAATGTTCAAGAATTTTTTTTTCTTCGCATGAATAAAAGCGGTAAGGTGGGTCTAAGATCGGTGTTGACAAGAACTTGAATTTTACCTTCATAACACCAATATATATGGTCGCATATTTACATAACTACCGGTGTGTTCTTACTTAAACTTGTAGGTTAATTAATGGCACTATGTATATGAAGTGAAGAGCTGGCTTCAGATATTATATAAATCTCAATTTATATTCAGATGCTAGGAATTTAAGAGTTAAAACAATTCAATATACAAGTAAGGGTCTTGGAGCTGGGTACATTTTAATGGAAATCCTGGTTCTAACCCATTCAGAATTATATAACCTTTACAGGGGCATGGTCACGATTTTGTTCAAATTCTTTTTTTTCTGTTTTTATCATTTAAAATGCTTTAGGAATGTATTTCTAATAATCAAATGAAATTTGTTTGTTAGTCGTAGAGTTATAAGCAAGATACAGGGCTTACAATTCTTTGTCATGTAAACAAGGCCCGTGCCCTGTTTTTGTTTACAAAGGTCCAATATACCAGTAAAAAAAAATCTTCTTGAAGCTGACTTGTTCATTTTTGGCATAAAGAAACAGATTTTAACGTTTAACTCTAAAACTGGAATTTTCATTACACCATTCATAATGTAAACAGAAGCTTTGTTTTCATAGCAAAGAATTGCAAGCTCAGTAACTCACTTATAAAAATGCCTTAATGAAGCATTTTAAACATTTATATCGGAAAAATAATTTTTGACCAAAATCGTGACAAAGCCCCTTTCAGGTTTTGGAGAAGTTCAGAGTTTTGAGTGTTGAGGTAGTCACATTTTGAAATAAATACTGGTATTTATCATGGCTCCAGATACACGGAGACTGATTTATCAAAAATGTCACAGTTGCCCTTAGACTTGAATATGGTTACCTTGTCCATGAAATATAAGCATAGAGAAGCTTTGGATGTAAACCCTGATCTTGATAATTTTAGAGTTTGGGGGGGTTTCTTTTCTTCGAGAAATCCAGACCAGGTTGTCTTTCTTTAGCTATTGTACAATGAATTGGCATATTTATCATTAATTTTAAGAATCACACTAATATCTTTTGGGTTTGTTTTTTAGAAAGAGTGAGTGAATGCATTATTTTTGTTTATTATAGAAGTGTTACTAACCTAAAGGGACATAAACAATTGTTTTTCATATTACTTATTGCATGATTTTGGGGTTCTGATAGTTGAACAAAAATACAGTTAAAAAAATAATTTGATATTGACAAAAATGTAAATATCCAAAAACTTAAAAACAGCTACATGTATCAATTTACTAAACTTATTATTTATTGATTTTGTTTCACTCTAATTGTTATATGTATAAAACAGGGTGCCGGATAAAGTAGTTCTATGCCTAAGCCAGTACTTTTGCACTTTTCTAAAGAACATAATCATGTATACCAATATTTTTTCATACGATAGAGCATTGACTAAGAATAAGCATACATGTACTTATTCACTACATTTGAATTCAATGTGTCTCACATGACAGAGGAGGTATCTACCTTTAAATATAAACCCCACAGGAAACTGATAATTCATATTAATTAAAATTTCAGTAGGATAAATATAAAATTCTGTTGAATCTTTAAAAAATCTCCAAGAATAATGTTTTCAATAAGTTATAAATATTTTTAAAAAATATCATTATTTCCTAATTCACACAAGTTTGTTTTCCTGTAGGAAATAGTTTTTAGCTCACCTGAGCTGAAAGCTCAAGTGAGCTATTCTGATCACATTTTGTCCGTCGTCCGTCTGTCCGTCTGTCCGTCCGTCCGTCTGTCCGTCTGTCCGTCTGTAAACTTTTTACATTTTGAACTTCTTCTCTAAAACTGCTTATCCAATTTCAACCAAATTTGGCACAAAGCATCCTTATGGGAGGGCGAATATAAATTGCAAAAATTAAAGTCCGATCTGTATTCAAAGCGGAGAAAACCTTGAAACTGTAGAAAAAGGGGGGTGCATTTTAAAAAATCTTCTTCTCAAGAACTACCGAGGCAAATTCAACGTAGTTTAGCATAAATTATCCTTATGGGAAGGAAAATATAAATTGCAAAAATTAAGGGGTAATTTTGTTTCAAATCGAAGTTATTACGAAAATAATAATAAAGGAAAGGCGTGTTTCAATCGGGCTCGGCATCCGGTAAAATGGGTAGGCAAGACTTGGCCTGGGCAAAACAAAAGATTGGCAGTTATTAATCTGCCAATCTCATTAAAATTTCAGGATATTTGATGGACTAGTATATTTGTATTCGCTGTAGATATTGCTGCAAAATGATGCGTATTTGGAATTGACGATTGCCGATCTGCCCCGGCATTTATTTTGCCACGGCCCGGATTTGCATACCCATTTTACCAAGACTCGTATTCCATACTTCTAAAACGAGGTTCTTTGTTTAAAGCAGCCATGACATTATACGAAAAAGGGTCGATCTGACTATGATGAATTTGCTTGTTGTGCAACAGTTCGCGTATGAAGGGAAGTTTTGAAACATGAAAAATATATTGGTGCCGATTTTGTGAAGTAAATTGAGGCTAAATATTTCAATGCTTTGACAGTTTTCACACATGACGTTGGTGTTAGCTTGTTCTGACTTTCGTTTCGTTTTCATTATTCATGCTTTGTAACCTGGAAACCATCGTCTGTATTTCGTGATTTTTACGTATCAAATCAATCAGAGACTTCGGTAAATCAAACAGTTACGTTAACTGTTTACCTGCGCAAATTAAGCAAAATCTGATGTGGGGGTACTGAAATACAATTCATTCTATCGGTAATTCGGCATTATCTTTTGCGTAATGGTAGTTTAATGCAATAGGTTTTGTTGAGATGCTCGGCATTTTCTCTAGTTTATTCAGTTTAAATAGAGTTTGATATCGCTTACGGAAATATGTAGGTATATCCATATATATATGATTCATTTCGAATAAATAAATTGTGTTCTTTATTTGTTATACATGTAGTGCATGTTGTTTACAATTTCTATTTACTAACCATATTTGAGTGTTAAGCTTCGAATTATAAGCAAGATACAGAGATTTCTTAAAAGCTAAAGATTAAAAAAGTATAAAAAATTGTCAATATTTATTACGAAAATTTTCAAAATCTGTTCTTCCAGAAACCAACTTATTGAATTGTAAACTTAACCTTTTTAGCTCACCTGAGGATGGGGCCACAATGGGGGGTCGAAGTTTAACATGAATATATAGAGTAACTCTTTAGAAATCTTCTTCTCAGAAACTAATCGGCCAGGAAAGCTGAAACTTGTGTGGAAGCATCCTCAGGTAGTGTAGATTCAAAGATGTGAAAATCATGACCCCTGGGGGTAGGGTGGGGCCACAATGGAGGGTCGAAGTTTAACATATGAATATAAAAAGTAATTCTTTAAAAAATCTTCTTCTCAGAAACTAATCGGCCAGGAAAGCTGACACTTGTGTGGATGCATCCTTAGGTAGTGAAGATTCAAATTTGTGAAAATCATGACCCCCGAGGGTAGGGTAGGGCCACAATAGGGGATCGACGTTTTACATAGGAATATATACAGTAAGTCTTTAAAAATCGTCTTCTCAGAAACTAATCAGACAGGGAAGCTGACACTTGTGTGGATGCATCCTCAGGTAGTGTAAATTTTAAAGTTGTGAAAATCATGACCCCGGGGGGTAGGGTTGGGCCACAATGGGGGATCGAAGTTTAACATAGGAATTTATACAGTAAATCTTTAAAAATCCTCTTCTCAGAAACTAATTCGCCGGCAAAGCTGGAACTTGTGTGGAAGCATCCTCAGGTAGTGTAGATTCAAAGTTGTGAAAATAATGATCCCCAGGGGTAGGGTGGGGCCACAATGGGGGATCGAAGTTTAACATATGATTATATACAGTAAATCTTTAAAAATCTTCTTCTCAGAAACTAATTAGCCAGGAAAGCTAAAACTTGTGTGGAAGCATACTCAGGTAGTGTAGATTCAAATTTGTGAAAATCATGACCCCTGGGGGTAGGTTTGGGCCACAATGGGAGGTCGATGTTTTACATAGGAATAAACAGAGTTATTCTTTAAAAATCTTCTTCTCAGAAACTTATCAGCCAGGAAAGCTGAAACTTGTGTGAAAGCATCCTCAGGTAGTGTAGATTCAAAGTTGTGAAAATAATGATCCCCAGGGGTAGGGTGGGGCCACAATGGGGGGGGGGTCAAAGTTTAACAAAGGAATATATAGGGTAAATCTTTAAAAATCTTCTCAGAAACTAATCAGCCAGATGATTCTTTATAATTGTTAAGATTTGGCCCCAGGACAATTCTATGGCCTCACGAGAAGGTTCAGAGTTTGATGTACGTTTATATCCCATATATAAACTATTGTTAAGGATCTTTTTTAGATCTGCAATACTCAACATATGATATGACTATAAAATCATCCTGTTAGAAAAGGGACTAATGATTATAAGCATAAGAATATCCAGGGGAAAATGGATTTTATTTATACAGGATTTACATGAATTATTGTACATTGTCCAGATAGTTTGTATTATGACTCCATTGAGCTGATTTTATCATACCGCTTGTTCCTCAGGTGAGCGATGTGGCCCATGGGCCTCTTGTTTGGGTTTTTTTTACAGGATTTTAAGACAATTAAATTGAGGTTAGAAATTCTGAATATCCTATAGAAAAATTATTTCCCCTTATGTCAATTTTTTTTAAAATAAAAATAACGGTGAACGGTTAGATACACCAATAACAAAAGTAAATAAAAAACGTAAGCAAAACAGCAATGGTCTACCATGAGACAGTTTTGAACTTTTGGGAAAATAAAATAATCCTAGCAGTTACAAAAAATGCCACCTTTGCATGGTCATAAAATGTATACAGGGAAATTTTCGTCCCCGTTTTATTTTCGCTCCTTTCGCCCTTATTGTCAGCATGCGAATTTAAGACTGGGCGAATTTCAATGTTTCAAATCATATCTTTTTGGAGATACCGTGTCTGGACAAATTCAAGACACGATGAAACTGTTTGCAAGTGTAGAGGGGCGAAAATAACTAGTATATTCGAGAGAGTGAACTCGAAATAATGAATTACAGCAAGAATAATAAAAGATGATCAACGATTTTCGTCGACAGACACAGACAATATCACATGTACTAAGATGTCTGTAGATCCCTTCAGAGTGTCAGTAAGGTCAGCAGTGTGACGATAAGGAACAAGGCTAACACACAACTTACATTGGACAGCTCCTTATTCTTCATGGCTGGTTTTCGGGTAATCCATTTTGCTGGTACGTTCAGCATTGCAAATACTCAAGTGTATTATATTTATCAATTAGCGGGCTAAATCTATTACATAATGTACGATATTTCATACGAATCTGTTAGAATATGGTGGTTATTCTGCTATTTCTTTTTAGTTCTGAGCCTTGCTGTCATAACTGTAGTAGAAGGTATGCTAAATATACTTGTGTTCATCCCTTCATTATGTAATGATATTATACCTTAAATCTGCCGATTAATCCCAAGGCAAATACAAATTTTTCTAGAAATATTACTGAAGATTTGGTGATGGACAAACAACTTAAGTCCACTTCTATCTTTCAAACAAATCAAATACTAAGTATGGTCAGTGCCAACAATTAAATGTTAGACCTTCGTCAGAAGCAAGTCATGCTTCTATCACAATAAGATGTTTCGATATCAAGGAAAGTGAATTGGAATTTGCCATGTTTATGAAAAAGTTTCAAGAATGGCGAACTACAGTGAGCATTTCCAATTTATGACATAACGTCAAGTTTTTGGTAACTTGTAACATTTTACCAGAAATAGGTTCTGTTTAGTTAACATGCACATAATTAAACTCTATCGACATATTTATGCAATGCATAATAACGATTGTCACTTTAAGATAATCATATTTCCTTAACACAGGGTTACAGTGTTTCCAATGTACCGGTGTATCAGAACCAAAGGACTGCACCACCGTCGGTAACTGCTCTGATCATTACGTGAGTAGCCAGCCGCCATCTTACTTATTCCAATTTTAAATAGAATTGTTAAGCTAATCAACACGAATGATAACTAGAAATGATTACAAAGCTATCATTGTTCAGCGTTAACTGGTCTCCTCAAAAGTAAGAATTGGTCAGCTCAAGGTCAGGACGATGAATAATGGGTCAAGCCAGGACTAACACGGCGAAGGTTAATGGGTCAAGACAGGACTAAAATATCGAAGGATAATGGGTTAGGTCAGAACCATATGGGCTTAATCAGTACACCAATGTTAAGGGTAACGATTTAATTCAGATGTTGATGATTCAGTAAAAATTAGCGGGCTGAATAAAGAACTTCATAATGAAGGTCAAATGAAGGAATTCATAATGAAGGTAAACGGTTGAACGAAGAACTTTATGATAAAGGTTAAACTTAAGAACTTTATAATAAAAGTACTTCATATTGCAGGTTAACAGTAAAATGAAGAACTTCATAATGAAGGTTAACGGTTAAATAAAGAACTTTAAAACGAATCTCATCGGTAAAATAAAGAACTCCATAATGAAGGTTAACAGTTGAATGAAGATCTTTATAACAAAGGTAAAATGAAAAACTTTATAACGAAGGTAAAATGAAGAACCTTATAATGAAGGTAAAATGAAGAACTTTATAACGAAGGTAAAATGAAGAAATTCATACTAAAAGTTAACATTTGATTCAGTTGACTTTATCATTAAAGTCAACTGAAGAACTTCATAATGAAGGTAAAAGGTTAAATGTAAACTTCATTATCAAGGTTAACGGTTTATTAAGGAACTTTATTATGAAGGTTTTAACTAAAGAACTTCACATTGAAGGTTCTTCGTAGTGAAGATTAACGATTAAACAAGAAATTAATAATGAAGGTTAACGATTGAATAAAAACATTATATGAAGGTTATCACTGAATAACTTCCAAATGAAGGTACTTCATAATGAAGGATAACGGTTTAAAAAGAACTTCATACTACGGTTAAATAAAGAACTTCGACATGAAGGTTTACAGTAAATAAACAAATTCATAAAGAAAGTTATCCGGATAAACAAAGAACTTCGTAACAAAGGTTAACGGTTAAATAAATAACTTGGGGGTTAAATAAAGTGCTTCATTTTGAAGATTAACGTGTCAGATCAGAATGGTGAAAGTAAAAACGGGACAGATCAGAAAAACAAGAATGCGAGAGGTTCAAATCAGGATAACGTATAAGCAGGTCAACGTCCAAATCAACTGTAAAGATAACTGTAGGCTATAGAAATACTAGTACGCTTATTTTTACCCGTTGTTATTTTCTTATCCTCTGTTAAAGTTTACGAAAAATTTTGAAAATTACGAAACTTATTTTGAAAGTCAGCTTCTCACATTCTAATTCTTTCAGGTAAATAAATCTTTTTTAAACTGTTCAAACTGACTAAGACGGGATTTACATGCTCTTCAAGCATTTGGTTCATCTGACCCATTTTCTAGACACAAAATCCCTTTACTTATATCGGACCCCCCAACCCCAACCCCCAACCCCCCCCCCCCCCCCAAAAAAAAAAAACAACAACAACCCCCAGATCATTTTGTATTTGAAAATATTACATGAATTTTCAGTATTTGAAAATAAATGGTGTGTTAGTCCACAAAGTAATATTTAAAATCAGATTTAGAATCCCGAAACAGTTTTGTAATAACGTTTTGAGCATTATGATTTTCTATCGTTACAGCAATGTTTCACTGATTTTTACGTGACTGAACAAGGATTTTTGTACTACGACTTGGGTTGTCGTATCGAAGATGTAAGTGCAACATAAATTGTTTTTAAACACATAATTCCGCGTTTATGATGATTTGCCAATCACAAGCTCTGCTCATATGCAACGTATTTACAGACTTGCCGGGTTTTGAATGGTCGAAAACGAGCAGTGGCCAATCCTGCAAAAAGACAGTTTGAAAACCTGCATCTGTGTGAAGAGTGTTGTACGACCGACTTCTGCAACAGACAAGGATGCCCTGACAAAAGTATTCTACTTATTTCGATATGAATTATTATAGTACTATATATCTAGAGCGCTTTGCTTAATTAACGAGTACTTGGTATCGTACACGATGAATATTTAAATAAATAAATCAGTGTTTATGAAAGAGTTTAAAAAAAAATTGGTTTACTTGTAGCTGTAAACTTGGTCAATAGCACCGTTTGCTTGAATTGCGCAGACGCAGAAAATCCCGGAAATTGTGACACAGTTGACGTCTGTAATTATGATGAGGTAAAGAGAGAGAGAGAGAGAGAGAGAGAGAGAGAGAGAGAGAGAGAGAGAGAGAGAGAGAGAGAATTTTCATTTTTCCAGGTCTGTGTCTAGGATAAAACAATACGAATTGATTTTGTAATCATATCATCCATAACTATTTCAATATATTCATATATTTAATTGTACACTTACTGAAAAATATATAGATATAAGAAATAAGGAATCATTCTTTTGACAACGCCCGACCGTATTTGATCACCTCATAATATTCGAAGAGTGGCTCTTTATTCCTTGAATGAAACTTCCATGCTTTTCTGTTTTATTTAAAGATTTGTTTGGCTACACTGGTCCTCACCGAGAATTTTCAGGAAAGGTACCAATTACGGTGTGAAAAGAAACATGTAAGTACATGTAGTGTAAAGTATAAACAATGACGAACTCTTCTGTTACAGTAACCGTTGTTGACAAGTTTTAGTATGTCCGATTTTCTCCTTAGGTTTGCCAGGATTCACTCTCCGGCCAGTTTCATGGGCATCCCAAATCAGCACCGCTTCCATTTGGCAAGAGACAGTTCACGTTCCCCTTGACTGAGTGCGAGTACTGTTGTGACAAAAGCTTCTGTAACAGCAAAGAATGTGTCAAAGGTTACCAATCAATTACGTAGATGAATCTAATCATATATCTATTTCAATCAATTGATGTAATTAATAAGCAGATCAATTTGTAAAACAATGAATTTTATTTTTGATGAACGCGATTACGTTAATGAACATTATGATCGACATTTATAAACTAGAAACTCGTGTGTTGATTTACATGACAATGTTCCTTAAAGTCACTAAGAACTCTTACAGGAATGCCAACAACAACAACTCACAAACCTACGACAACAACTCACAAACCTACGACAACAACTCATAAACCAACAACAACAACTCATAAACCAACAACAACAACTCATAAACCAACAACAACAACTCATAAACCAACAACAACAACTCATAAACCAACGACAACAACTCACAAACCTACGACAACAACTCACAAACCTACGACAACAACTCACAACCCTACGACAACAACTCATAAACCAACAACAACAACAACTCATAAACCAACAACAACAACTCATAAACCAACGACAACAACTCATAAACCAACGACAACAACTCATGCGACAACTACAACAAAATTAACAACAACTACTACTATCCCAGGTAAAGCCTGATATTAATAGAATTAATATTTTTTGCTTACATTATCACTTCATTACTTTATATCATAACACACGGAACAATAGTGATAATTTTGATAAAAGGTTCATTCATATTTTTAGAAATTTTATGATTTATTCAAATTCCAGTTTGTGGTCCCAAATCAGCAGATATTATTTTTGCTTTGGATGCTTCGGAGAGTTTAACCGCTGCCGATTTTGAAATTGAGAAGGAGTTTGTTTATAATTTTACCAAACAGTTTAAGATTGGAAGAGACAATGTCCAGTTTGGAGCCATAACGATAGCAGACCAACCTCATCCAGATTTCTATTTAAATACCTACCATGACCGACGTCATCTTTTAGATAAAATTCAAAGCCTCGTTTTCCTTCAGTCGGGTACAAACACAGCTGACACTCTCAAAATCATCCATGATGAGATGTTCAAAGGCGGCCATGGCGGGCGTCATTCCGCCTCGCGCATCGTAGTAGTTCTAACAGACGGTATGTCAAAGGACACCAACAGAACCAGGGAAGAGGCTCATAACTTGCAAAAAGTTGCCACTGTCCATGCAATAGGAATAGGATCTCTAGTAAATAACGAGGAGTTGGCGGCCATAGACTCCAACAGAAAACCGGGTACTGTAACGGGATTTGACGTCCTTCATACGATGGGGGATTACCTGATGGAGATAGCGTGCCCAGGGACACACACAGGTATAGCGTGATGACTCAAATATACGAGTACTGGCCCCGCCGTTACCGACGTTCCTCAAGTCAATACTCAGACCTAAGTCGGAGAGTTTTTACTTCAAATTCATGGTTTTTTCCAATTAAGGATTTGAGTTGAGGACAGAGTTGGGTGATATAAAAATTTTGGTAACGGCGGGGCCAGGGCATATTTGATTTATAACATTTGTTGCCAAACCTTTGATTTCATTTTTCTGTTTGTTTAACATTTCTTGTGTTAATGCAAATAACTTTCTAAAGGTTTTTTAGGTTTAGTTATTACCACTATGATGACATGTTCATAAATGGATCAAAACTGCAAATTCATGATCGAACTAATTTTATTTTTTGGGTTTGTAGGTTCGCATGCTTCGCATGGTTCTCATACTCATATCACGTCAGTTGTTGGATAATGATGATCTACTGATGACGTAAAGTTAATAAAGCTGCAGTTCTTACTCCTGGCGTTTTCTTCTTGTTATTTTCCATGTCAGATCACAAAGATTAAAATCTGTTTGTCTGACCATCGCATTGCAAGAATGTGACAAATGTCGGTTGATTGCATTTGTTGGGTAGTTCAAAATATTTAAGGGAATGTGTACTTTATTCTTACACGAGTATTGATGAAATTTTACGGTCATCTTTTTCTTTGATACGTCAATGAAAACAATTTTTTCTTCAAACCAAAATGTCATGCACAAGTCTAGTTTTAGGCACCGTTGCACCTTCCAAGAGTTTTATATACAGAAACACCTAATGATAGCGTTAACTTGAGATTAAAATTGGAGAACCCTAAGATAGACCCACCCTTTTAGAAATTTGAGTCATACCAAACCTTTTTTTTTTAATTTGAACAGTTAAACAACTTATAAACTGTTTAAAGAGGCCAACCAATTACTTTGTATACATCTGCACGTTTTTTTTCCCTATAGTGAGCTCACAAGGTACAAGAATTCAACAGCCAAAATTTTAATATAATGAAGCATGGGATGAAAGTTTATTATTTTTTATTTTTTTTTTTACAAAAGTTCATCTAAATTGACCAGCTAGTTTTTGTTTGATAGTCTCTTGAACCCTCATATTGTTTGATATAGTTTTACAAGTTGTTCTTACAAATACTTGAAAACATTAAAATATGCCAAGAAATAAGAAAATTCAAAGACTTCTAGAGTCGTTGTGAAACATAAATGTGATGTCTTATTTCTACACAAATCAGATATGAAAATGTAATGTGATAAAAGAATAATTATGTGACTTAAAGAACTCTTTTATCTAAAATGTGTTGGGTATAATGAAACCAACTGTGCACTTTCTATGACCAATATAGAAAAACAAGTACATTTTGTACATGTTCAATATCTATGCTGTTTAGATAAAGTCCAGCACGACATGTCACGGATGTTAAAGGGCACATAGTTTGTGTAGTTAGAGTATTGAACTCATTTCACTGTTTTCTAAAACTGTATAGCATTAAAGCCAATTCAAATTATTTTACTAGCATTCAAAATAATTCAATTTATTTAACTTACTACGCCATTTCATGTGTATAAAAATGTAAATATAGTTAAAATCATTCATGTACAATTAGACAAACAAGGTTCAGCATAAATGATATGAAATAATTAAGCGAAAAACAGGTCAGAAGAAAATTATTCAGAAATTTCAATATTTTAGCCTTAAAAACGTGTTAGGTTAGGACACATAATTTTTTCTAAAGATACTGAGCAAAAATCATTTGCTCAGGAGCAGGAATGGGGTATTGGTAATTTGTAATGGTAATTGAGTGTATTTAATTACAAATTTTGATGTTATTGTAAGTAATGTGTAATTGGCCAAATTTTAAATTACATGTAATGGTAATTTAATTAATTACTTTCAAAAGAGGCATGTAATTGCAATTACTTTTCAATTACTTTCAATTACACACTGATTTTCATATAAATATGAAGCTGTCCACTACCCAATGTTCCCCACACTATCAATGGTACAAGATCAAGTTAGGAAGAGTAGTTAAAAAGCATTGAACTATTATTATATATATCATACTAAATATTTTTCAGAATGAATTTTTACAGTGATTTAATATTTAATCATTAGTTTCCCAAATTTAATTAAGTACATGTATTTGATGATTTGCTTGATCTCTTTTTTCTTAAAAATACTTATTTCCCTTCTAATTAGAAAAAATTAGTGTGTCAATTATCATTGAGTTAGATTAAAACAGCACTGTTTAATTTACAAACAAAATCAGTGTTATCGAAATTATATAAACTATCAAGTCATGCTTTGTAATTAATTGATAGCCTAAAATACATAGAGCTAAAATGCATGGCTTCAAATGGGTTTTAAGTTTTTGATGCCTTACATGTCCACAGGGTGTGTTCCCTTATTGCAAACATTTGATAATTAGGTATAAAACAACAGGTGTGAATTGTGTTTTGATAACAATTATAGTCTGTCCTCTACCCGAGATTAACCTGTACTTTGGCATTGTATTTATAAAGAAAAAAATAGTGTATAAAAATGCAAAGGGGAAAGTTTTCATTTAATAGTTTTGCATGTAGGAATTACTTTAGTTAACATAATAGGTGTAGGTTAGGGGATTTGACTTTCAAATGTTGATTGAATATTAAGGTGGGTGGGACACCTCCATATTGTGACTATCGGTACCTTCGTTTTGAAATAATCAATAAAACCAAATTTATATTTTTTCTTACCAAAAATTGTTTCTTATCAAAGTAGTTAGCAAATTCTCAAACAGTGAAAGTATTTTGATTATGACGAAATTTTATTCACATTATAGACATACAATTTTTGCTCAGGAGGTACATGCATCATGTTCTGCCCACGGGATGATAAGTCGTGCGCACGAAAATTTAGCCACGCATCTTTGAAAAAGAGTACTCTTATATTCTAAATGTACCATCGTAGTAAGAACAAAGCCTAAAGTATTACTATTTTTAGATACATGAATAAGCTTTAAAATTGCAATGCAAAATATGTCATTTGTCTTGAATTACATTTAACTATTAAAATCAAGTATCCAAACAATGTATTTACACGTGTCACAAATAACTTTTCAATGTAACCTTTAGAACATCATGCTAAATATCAATTTTATCATACAAGTTGTGTATATTCCGATTGAAACTGTGGAATTTTCCAAAAAAGAGTTTGGATGCTCATAAAAAAAAGGAAAATAATTTCAAAAGTGTTTTCCAAATGAAAAAAAAAATGAAAAGATATATCAGTGTATAGAATATTGCAAAAAATATGAAAACAAAAACGATTTTACATTTTATAAATACTATGGAATTTGTAAATTCAGTTATACAATTTTATTATATCAATGATTATACAAAAGCGTATTAAAACTTGAAACAAGAAATCTATAGATTTTCGTTTCATCCAGGGAGAAATTTGACGGTGTCCTTTTTGTGCTGAATAAAAGGCAAGTGTATAATATGTTCGATGCTAAAATGTTGACTGTAATAAGTTTGGCAATATTTGTAAGACGAAAGACGATTACAGACCCACCAAATTTTATCTGTTACGCTACTTTAATCAGTAAAGCAGATGCCAAAGGTTCCTACAATAATCAAAGTACTGAAGTACTGTCGGGAGTTGATTTTTTTATTATTATCAATTTTAAAATCAACGATGTTATTTGGCCTGGCAAGTAGTTTCTAATCATGCACATATTTATAACCCCATATGAATCATGTTGTGTAATATTTAAAGATAGAATTAATTCCATCAAACTGTGTATCAGTAATCAAAATGTTTCTAAAATTGTACACGTCTGGATCCGAGCAATATTGAACTCTAGTCTCGTTCAACCAGACGCTCGGTTGTCTCCGTTAATATCCGACTAGCAAGAGAGAATATTTGCTTGTCGGAGATTTAGGGATACAGCCGAGCGTCTGGTTGAACAAGACTATATTGAACTCTGGCGTAGGAATACATACAACTACAAAAAAAGCAACAACAATTAAATTGTTCGTACTATATAAAATCTTACTATTTTCAAGGTATTCATAAATACGTTTTTTGAAAAACAATGGTACAACATACAGAACACAGAATGTATCTATTATTTTCAAGATCTAAGTCTTGTCAGCGGTGATGATTTGTGCTTAGGTCCAAACACTGTTTCACTTTCGGTTAGCCAGAGTAACTGCATAGGAAAGTTGATTTAAATCAACTCACAAAAATGGTTACGTTTATAGGATTCTGTATGAGTTTCGCCCTCCCATCTTTACTTAATTGCCCGCGCTTACATAGACCTTCATCTAGAAAATAATGATAACCAAATGAAAAACAAATAATGAATACAATAACACAATTACCATTATCATGCAGGATCATTCCTTACACTCAACAACAAAAAATATAAGAGGAATAGGGGAAAAAAACCCAAAAGAGGCCCATGGACCGCATTGCTCACCTGAAGAACACTTCCTATATCTCTTTTTAAATCTTTTAAAATTATGAAGGTCTTTTTAAATATCATAAAACGATAAACAAAAATTAATTTCTTTTGTATTTACACACCATGATACACAATAAATACCGGATAACATTTAAAATTCTTTGCATTTGCGTTCATTTCAGCGGAGAAAGTAACTCCATCGCAATCTTAACAAACGCACAACCATTCTTTAAAACTCCTGGAGATTTCAATCAGACAAGCAGTCGTTCGGTACAGCTCAAGAGCTCGTAACTCGATAAGCATCTTTTCAAGTACCGCTTATAAAAACCCTATAAAATAAACTGTTCTTGTAAACCTAGGTTAAATGACTGATAACCATTCGAACCTAACTACCCATCAAAACCTTCAACTCCAGCCCAAAACTACTACTGGTGTTTCCACAAAAGAAAATGGTTTTATTTTTATTCACATAGATTCAACCGAAATCAATTATATACATATGTACGGCATAAACCAAAACCTGAAGCGTTGAATAACGTATATTTATTTCTCAGCATTAGTTTACCAACGCGAAAGTCATTCTTTGTACAAAGTGTCCGGGGGTGGCCTCGCGTGTTCATTACATAATGAAGAGGTACAACAAAACGTGCACTCTAGCTGCATGTTCTCAGAAATGTGTTCATGGAACAGGGAGCACAGTAGCTGATGTCTAGAGCCCTCGTAGTATTGGTCGTGACATTCTTGTTTCGTACCACATCTGTTAGGTCAAAATGCAAGCACCAATGAATTAGCAAACTTTTCTGATAAACAGTTAAAATATACCGTAAAAGAACCAGTTCTTAGGAAATAGAACGAGAGATATAAAGAAATTAAAGATCAACGCATTGACTCTAAATAACTGCACTTGTAAACGTTTATAAATGGTAACTATAAATAACAACTAACTACCCACTCACCGTTTTGATACGTGCGATACACCCCACTGAGAGTTGCTGTAATGATTTAGACAATATGGGGTACTTCCGGTACACGTTGACAAAGTTCCGGCGCCTTGACAATCATCACATACGTAACAATCAGCTAGGAAATTTATGCATAAAGTATCAACGATTGTTTCCATTTTTTTTGTTAAAAAAATATATCAATAATAAGTTAATCATTAATTTTAAAAATCACAAAAAATGAGTAAAATCATAAGCATTTTACACTTTTTACATTGGCTAGCAATATCGAGAGGACCGGAAGTTATAGTAGATCGAATATTTTTGAAACGTTTCTGTACAGTGCGGTAAACGATTCCTTTATGTCATCAAAAATATTCTACCTTTCGAGTGAGAAAAACATTTATTAAACTGTCGTGATTAACAAACGACTGGGGAATTTGAAGCAAGGCACCGGGAAATCAATGGCGGCTTGTTAGCCCTCATCTCCCCTATTATACTAAATACGTGCACCCTCTTTTTTGTTGCTCAGATTGTGTCAAAGCCCTAGCTAGTACATAAAGGTTGACATCAATCAGAGAAATCTCAAGGTATTAATCGTACAACCTTAGTCTACTGTCCAACTGATATGGTACAAAACAATTCATCGTCTTTTAAAAAGTAATCATGGATGAATTAAAGAGAAATTACTTGTTTTGACTGGAGGATTGGTGATAGGGTTGGGTGGAATTACTGTTGGGAGATATGGACTGTCAGGGGATGCCACTGTGTCCCGGTTACAGAGCTCTCCAGTGCAGCAATAAGAACACATGAAATCGGCGAAGTATTTGTGGGAAGACGAGTACGTGCGACAGTAGAAGGAGGAGGACTCTCGCGGCATCCAATAGCATTCACCGGCGCTTGCGCAACTAAAGAGAAAAAACATTTCAATACAACGTATCTGTAATTATGATAATTTTGAAAAATAACAATCTCATTAGCTGATGATATTAAAATAGATATAACTGATTTTGATTAATTACACTTTTTCGACCTCGGTTTTTCCATTTACATAATTTGTCAAGCTATTGAGACAGTATGGAGCTTCGTCCGAACAACCAATGACGGACTGAGTGTCCGAGTCCTTGCTAGAGCTGTAACACCCTAAATATAAACATATAAAAATCTATAAATGCTTCATAATATTTACAAAAAGAACCTATGTGACAATGCCATGTACATTCATTTTTCAAATGATTCCATTTTCATGGTATAAAACACAAGGTATACAAATGAACAACATAACGCGGAAATAACATGTAGATATACTTGCTGTTGGCTGGGGGCTCTGTTGTCGTTGTAGGTATTGTTGTTGTTGTTGTCTGTGAAGTTGTTGTCGGTTTTGTTGTTGTCGGCATAGTTGTTGTCGATATAATTGTTGTCGGTGTAGTTGTTGTCGGTTTTGTTGTCGTCGGTGTAGTTGTTGTCGGTGTAGTTGTTGTCGGTTTTGTTGTTGTAGACATTGTTATTGTGTTTGGGACATGAGTTAACGTGCTTGGTACATTTATCGTACTTTGCGTTGCTTGCGTGTGTATTGACGATTGCGTAAGCTGAACTGTTGTAGGGCTATGCTGTTGAACCGATGTTGGAATGTGTTGTTGCGCCGTCGTTGGTGTATGCTGATTTTGTGGTGCTGGAGTGTGTTGCTCGACTGATGGTGTATGTTGCTCGACTGTCGGAGTGTGCTGCTCTACTGCCGGAGTGTGTTGCTCGACTGAAGGAGTATGTTGCTCGACTGTCAGAGTGTGTTGCTCAACTGTTGAAGTGTGTTGAACAGTTGTTGCGGTCACCAGTGTGGACGAACTTTGTCCTTGTGCTGTGGTTTGCTGTACCAGCGTTGAAGGGGGATTTGTTAAAGTTACTAATGTTTTTGAAGGGACCTGACTTTGTGTATGGTTGTTTGTATACTGTCCACTGTTTGTTTGAGTCGTAGTTAACGTCACAAAAGATAGCGGCACTCTGGTCGTAGAAGTCGTTGTTGCGGCTTCAGTTGGCCTGGTCGTCGAGGTTGTCGTTTTTGTCGTGTGTGTATTTGATAAATTCAAGGGTTTCAAGTCTGCATATATGTTGAGGCACAATATATACTTTATGATATACATCGAAATCAAATTTTATACAAATAAAGACTATTCCACTCTAAATCAATGTTTGAAGATAATATAATCTATGAAGATAATATAATGTATTCAAAAACCATTTATTTCAAATCGACATACCCCAGAACATATTGCAATAATCTGTTTTACAACAATGTCTTTTCATCGCCAATTCTTCCCTCTTCCCAAATATCGGCGGCTGGCGATGAAATATTTCACAGACCTGTCAAAATATACGTCATATTTCATATTTTTTAAATCAAAAAGTTTGGCAAAAAGCAAAAATATGTTCTTTTGAGTAGACTATGTTTTATTTTATAAAAAAAAACTATAAACAAATTTCTTGAAATGTTCAAGAGCCATAATTATTATATTTGATATCTAAACATTTCAAACTAAATAGAATCATCCACGTCACTGGGTTTTACGAGTCACATCGTAACATTTGTACTATACTTAATTTTGTACAAAATAGTAGTAGAAATCTTAGCCAGCTATACCTCGTGGTTCACACAGCTTAAATGAATTCTAGTTTGGTAGGTTTCCGAGTCCATAAACTGATAATACATGCACTCCTATTGAATGTAATGAGAAACAGCATGTAAGTCATCCAAATACTTGAATGTACTCTGTGATGAAAAAAGAACGTGGGAGAATAAACCGACCTACCTACCTGTTCTGGGTTACACAGTGTGGCGTGCTGACACTGGGAGGCGTATTTCTCGTTCTCTGAGCAGCTCATACAAGCTGTCCTCTCTGTAGAACCTACCAAACACACGATCAACTAACATTACTTCCCGAACACTATATTCTTTCCCATTCAGTTCCTCTTTGTGTGTTCAAAATTGTAATATTCCTTACTTATGATAAATTAATCTTATTTATAGTGTAGAATTGTTTCAAATCTAAAATTCGTGGAGCCGACAAATAAAAAAGGATTAAAATGTGTTAGATGTAAGATGTTAGAAGTTTTCAAAGAATATGACAATACGAATATCACATAGCCATTTTTTTACAAAATATTTGTTTCATTTTATTTTTATGCTTTTTTTTTTTAGTCAGATACTACGAAAGAAACAAAAGATGATAGTTTTCACTATATGAGATATTTGTTTCATGGAGGGTAATGTCAAAAGCAAAGAGGGTTCATCCAGAGAATAGCACTCAACATGTATACAAAAAGACATTGATGATGTGACGTTTGATTAACAATATCATATCTATTTCGAGGGTGTAAAAAATAATAATGTGTAAGGTTCCATACCCTGTAATCCATTGCAACCGTCGACAGAACAGCACTGTTGCTGTTTGATGTCACTTCCGGGAGGAAGTTCTCCATATTGGTCAACAGTGGTGGTATGAAGGTTAGAACAATCCTGTCATATACAGATAGTATGATAATATCTTTAAAAGAAATTCATTGAACCAGACATGATTTCACTTAGTGCACTCTCACGAGTGAAGAACCCAACATTACAATTTAACTCTATTTGCTCTAGATCTACAAGTTAAGCAACAAAGACATCGTAGTAAAACAATACTCACCGCGTCGGCCATACATCCGGTGTAAAACCACGGTTGTCCATCGTTTACGGTATAAGTTGTTGTAAAACATTTCTGAGACATTAATATACGTAAGTATGGTGGCATATCTCTGCCCCTTGTGTGCAAGTTATTTTTCTATCAAATATGTTGACATGCAAGATAAATATGTTGACATGCAAGATAATTATGTCAACATGTTGACATGCAAGCAAATTGCAATCAGATAAGAATTATACAAAATCTCAAAAAAATTCAAATATCGCCCACCTGTGACATCCAAGATGCTAGATCCTACCTTATTATGCCGACATGCAACTTATTTATGTTAACATGCAAGATAAATATGCTGACATGCAACTTATTTATGTCAACATGCAACATACTTATGTTTACATGCGAGATAAATATGTTGACATGCAACTTAGTTGTTTACATGCGAGATAAATATGTTGACATGCAACTTATAAGTTGTATGTCAACATAACTATGTTGCATGTCGACATAAATATGTTTCATGTCAACATATTTATCTTGCATGTTAACATAACTAAGTTGCATGTTGACATAAATAAGTTATATGTCGACATAAAGAAGTTGCAAGTTAACATAAAGAAGTTGCATGTTGACATCAACAGGTAGCGTATCTAGCATCTTGGATGTGACTTGTTGGCATTATTTGAGATTTTTTATAACTCTTATTTGATTGCAGTTTTCTTGCATGTCAACATAGTTATGTTGCATGTTGGCATAACTATCTTGCATGTCAACATCTTTATCTTGCATGTTGACATAATTAATAGAAAAATAATTTGCACACAATGAGCAGAGATATGCCACCATACGTAAGACATAAAAAGGTATAACCTAAAAGTTGAATGTCAGTTTACGTGTATATAGTAGACGAAGCAGTGTTATGAAAGTGTTAAAGAACGCAGCTGACGGAAAATCAAAAGTGAACATACCTACCTCTCCGTGGTGACACAACTGGAAGTTGTTACACTGTTGTTTGTCTGTGTGTCCGTGGCAATGAGAGCACAACAGTCGACCTAATACACAGAATCGGGCAAGGTTCATTATATGATTCTACTATAGCAAAGCGTATGCCCCAGTCGCGCCTCATATAGAAAAAACGCGAACGGACGTCCAACGGAAAACAGAAACGGCTACAATACGCAACCCGTTTGTTTCCATTGGTGGAAGTCTACCCTTCCCGTGATGAAAGGTGTTGCGATCAGTGTGGTGTCGCTTAATCTGCCAAGGGTTTGTGGGGAACAGAGTGGACCGAAAACGCTTGGCTAGTGAAGATGTGTAGCCATTTTCACGGTCGTTTGTTGTTTTTTGTCGGTATCGACTCGGATCCAACGGACATAACAACGGTAATAACAAGAAAGAAAACGTCATGTACGAGGCCCCGCCGTCACCAACTTTCCTCAAGCCAATACTCAGCCTCAAATCTGAGGTTTGACCTCAAATTTATGCACTTTTCTTTACAGGATTTGAGTTGAGGAACGAGTTGAAGGATTTGAAAATTTTGGTGACGGTGGAGCCCCTCGTATATGACAGTTACAAATCGCGTATATGTATCCACCGTAAATGGAGAGGGGACGGGCAAACGGATCGGCACTCGCAAGTACTAGTATTATCCGTTGATGTTTTTACTGCTCTTTCTAATATTACTTATGGAAATCTAAAAAAGGATAATTGAAATAGAAATCCCCTACCATTTGGGGCTCCATGCACCACTGATATAAATACCAGAACTGAATAAAATATTGAATGAAAAACTGAAATGAAATTGATTAGACAAAGGAATAGATATATGTATAATTTTAATTTTTTCAGTTAAAAATGAAGTTTTAATATTTAGTAAAAGTGAAGGATACAAAATTACTAAATCACAAACCTCCAAGATAATAAGCGATCATGGCCGACAGATCGAGTAATTGGTAGCCGGAGATAAGAAGTGACCCCTTGGTCTGTGTTAGACTTCAGAAACTTTTGTTGAAGTGCATAAATATCATGAACTTGGTACATACTAAGAAATGAACCGTAGAGAAAGCACACTCCTGCTAGTCTCTCTTTCACATTTTCCGAAGTTAAAAGTTATTAAAAATATCAAACAAGTCAACTATATGCAATAAAATTTTCGTTATTAGATTTCGTATACTGAAACTAATATTACTGTAAAAAGATAATATAAAAAAGGATATGTAGCAAGTAAGACAACTCTTATCACGGTTTTATTAAACACATGTAATACGAACTTAGCGCTCATTCAATGATATTTGGCCAAAAGTAATTTAATTTGTGATTTCATAGCATGTTTTAAGAATAAGATTTTATTTATAACCTCCTTTAAAGCAATATGAGCTGTATTTCTTAGAATTTTATTTTACTTCAAAAACACGCTTGTATGATAAGTTTGCACTTAATTTAAACTCTTATGATAAAAAAGGTTTGAAAGAATTATTAGTTTTCGTCAGAGTAAAGATTTCTCTTCTAAGGAATATATAGCAGATCAATTTTTGTACAGGACGACAATAATTCAATTTTGCTTCATTTAAGGCTTCTTTACGGCTTTTCCAATAAAAATATGTCTAACAGAACTTTAAAAACCATGATATTTTTGTCATTTTAGTTGAAAAGAACATATTTCGTAAAAAAAAAATTCAGCATAAAAATTGCAGCCCATATTGCTTTAACCATTTGATTATTCTAAGTGAGCTTTTATCTTATTAAATGAATACGCCAGCTTCTAAATATGTGTACACATACAAAGACAAACAAATAGGTAATTTAACGCGCATCGTCGGTGACCCACGTGTGATTCACATCGATTCTCTCCAAACTTGTGGACTCAAAACCGTGGTTTGCGACGATGTCATCGAATTCATTCCTTGTTGGTTTCTAATTTTTAAGTAGCTGTCTAGATAAAATGTTCTCATTTTTCATCATAATTATAAGTATGAAACAATTATACATGTGTATTTGGAAAGACATTAAAAGGGAATTGCAAAATTTGGCATTATGTATATTGCTTATTTTGTTATTTTGTTAATTTTATCGATCTCAGTAAAACAATGCCTTTTAGAATCATTACAAAATTGAATAGTGACAAAACATTTAGGTTACCCCTGAGAAATCAACAATTATTTCAATCAATACATAGTCCATATAAAAACCAAGCAGTCGTTACAAAATTCACTTTTTATAATCTGGTTGGGAAGATGTTATTAACAACCGGAATCGTTTCAAAATCGAGCTGTGTAGGACTTGACAATTTCAACTAAAAAGAAACCCAGCTCAAATGAATGATATTTTTTTTGAACATTTTATCAATAGTTACACCAGTAAATATATATATTTAAACAAACAAAAATGAGGATCCTAGTTTTATTCAATAATTTTTGTCGATAAAAATAATTTAGTAATCTCCAGTTATCCTAGAGATGTCTGGCTTTTGGAATTCTTACTCATCAGTTATCAATGTTAATTTTCGCACTTAATCTTAATGTATGTGAGTTATTTAAGAGAAATTCATGCTGAGATGTGTAAATAAAAAGAGAAAATAATAGCTTTTTGTCTCCTTCTCGTGCAGGTGTAAGGGTTGCAGCATTGCAGATATATTCATAAACAATGTATCATTTTCGACGTACGGTTGCCATAACCTTATCGGTATTCTGAAGAAGCAACATAAATCAGCACACTATCGCTTTGTTCGTCACTCGGTACGGTGCTTGCCGTGTATCTGTGGTTACTCTTAAACAGAAACAAATTAAACGACTCCAAAAATCAGTCTAGGTACAAGTTTGCTAATGTAGAGTGTAGCTGCATGTCTGTAGCTCCCGGTATGAAAAAAATTTGGACCAGAGAGTCCATCCGAATTTTTTTTTAGACCGGGAGCTACAGACCTGCAGCTATGAAGGATGTTTCTCTGTTTAAAGAGTTGAATGCTGTAAATGAAATTCAACATTAGGGCAACAGAGTACATGTATCCTCCCATATATAAACAATATTATTATAGTTAGCTCTGTCTTTTCAAATTGCGTAGCACAGGTAAGAGCACCTGCAGATTTTAGTTGCTGTATGATAATGTTGATGGACAGGCTATGTCTAATATTTTTTTCCTGTGCCAGCCCATACACTTGGAAAACGTAATAAGCAAGAACTAAGATTTTTGGAGATGGTTTACAAATCAAACATGATTTAACTCATGATTTTTGAAGTTCTTCTTTCGTAATGTCCGATTACATAATTTTTGGCGAATTCTACTGCTTTTTGTTTGGGTGGATGCTGTATCAAAACATTTCATAATTTTAAAAAGGAGATTTACACCATTTTGGTTGTTTTTAAGGGGGTGAGTTTACAGAAATTGTAACGTAAAATGGTCGCCTGCAAGCATCTACATGCATATCGTAGATCTTATATATGAAATCCAATGTTTGGTTTTAAACATTTAATATTCACACAAGAACTTCTTTCGGAAAGGACACAGACACGTGGAAGTTGTAAACCATCAGGATTTTTAGTTCTTCTTTTCGGTCAATTTAGGGGAGCTTATTTGCTTATAGCAGATATCAATTGTTTATAAAATGATTTAACAATTATGGTACACTGTAGAACAAATGGTTCTCTGAATTAGGATGGTGGGTGGGTTGGAACATATAAATCAACGTCAGAAAGTTAGAATATTGTTAACGAATTGTCAAAATGCAATTCAACATAAGGGCAAAACTCATCACTAGTTAGCTTAAGAATTTTAAATCAGCTGATTCCTCACAGCTGTTTGAAAGTTACATCATATTCGTACCGAAATGTTTTGATTGCATATAATAGATTACTTTGGAAAAGGATGCTTTATAAAATGTTTGATGAATAAAATCCTATCTGGCATCAATTTAAATATTATTTTAACGACAAACATTTATCTTGTGTAACTATCAGCGTTCAGTCGAAATGCGGTTGCAAAGTAGTTTCTTAGAGCTATATTTGCCGTATTCAATGTATGTGTT
The DNA here is from genome assembly GCF_963853765.1 of Magallana gigas. Classification (NCBI taxonomy): domain Eukaryota; kingdom Metazoa; phylum Mollusca; class Bivalvia; order Ostreida; family Ostreidae; genus Magallana; species Magallana gigas. Next base: position 17,946,790 of record NC_088854.1, on the reverse strand, counting down.
TATATGTTAATTTTTTTTCATAAGCTACATAATTTTAATAAAACTCTCTCCTAATCATAAAGTTTTTTTCGAACGCATTTAAAATCATTGAAGATTGTCAATGCAAAAGCGTGGTCGGCATTGTTTTAGTGGACCAACGCATTTGGAAGAGAGAGTGAGAGAGAGAGAGAGAGAGAGAGAGAGAGAGAGAGAGAGAGAGAGAGAGAGAGGCCTCCGAAAGGGGTAATATTAACGTTCTTTCTGAAGGAAAGTTTTGAAGGAACAACCTTTTTTGTCAACGTCATTAAATTATTTTCATAAAACTAAATTTTGTAAACAAACTTCTGACGCAATCGCAACTTCTCGGGCCTTTCCGGCAAGCTCGGAAAAACACCTCGAATGTATTACCTAAGCGTCCATGACAACCCCCCTTTTTATAAAACTTGATATAAATACAACACATTTTACGATCTGTTGAGATGTGAGCTATACTTCATTAAAGTAAACGATATACACTAAAATATAACATAGAAGCGACATACAAAACTGTCTAGCCGATACTTATTTTAATGGGAACCGACTCCATTTTGTATAAAATTCTAACACCCGGTGATGTTAATACATTCGAGGTGTTTTTCCGAGCTTGCCGGAAAGGCCCGAGAAGTTGCGATTGACTTCTGACGATCACTTTCATTGTAAATTGTTTATAAATATGCATAACAAATTATCTATTTCACCTTTATAATACCTTAGTACTCATTTAAACAAATGAATAATAATCTGCTGCATTTGTATCAAGGTTTTCTTTTACACAGCTCATCATACTATGATTGGCTTGGTTTCCAACATGGTAATTTTAACGTTACTGCGACATATATAATTTTTACATCCTCGCCATCATAAGAAATTTGAAAAAGACTGTCTTTCAATAATCTGATGTTTCGGAATTGAATAAAAACCTGAATACCATCTTTATTTCTACAATAATGACGTCATATGTGTGAAATAAACAAACCCAAAATCAATTATGCTTAAAATAAATAAAAGCAAACAAAATGGTCAGCCAGTGTGTATTTTTATCTTCGTAAAAATATGTCAACAAATATATGTAACATTCATTTGACACATTAGTCAAATATTGTTTAGTATCTAAATCTACGTTAACACCAAACAAACTGATGTTGCGTTCTTTTCTATCTACTCTCTTTTCAATAATACTATGGAAGATTAGTCAATGAATGTTTCGATACAACTGTATTTATACATGGTGCGGTTACTTAAACTGTGAAATAGATTTAAAAAAAATATGTGTCTAACCCAAGCTCACAGTAACGAAAAACAAAAGTATTAACAGAGTATTAATTGATGCTACAATATATCCAAACACTTTGTCCAATCTGAGGGACAGTTTCTGCCACGGGTCTGTTTCGTCGACTGCACAAAAGAGTCGTTCTCTGTTGTTTGCAGGTCGACTTGCTGATATCTCGTTGTCATTTTTATCATTGTCCACGAGATGCCTGAACATCCATTTGTAAAACCCGTTCATTTTCATGTCCTTTGGCTTGTAGTATATATTGGTGACAAAAACTTCTAGCATAATGGTTAAACCACTCATCAACAGGTGCATGGTCATGAATATACCGAACTTGAACACGTGTTCAGACGATTTGGGGATGTTTGAACTGATCATAGTCATGAATACGGCAAAGGTAAGGAATATCGCCATCGTCATTCCTAATTTCTCCCCGGACTCAACAGGGACAACGAAACACACCATATTTAATACCGACAGTAACAAAATAGGAAGGACAGTGCTGTAGAGATAAAACAAGGGCCTTCTATCAATAACCATGGAAAACTGGAGATCTGTGTAATTCAATTCATCCTCTACCGGAATTTCTGTTACATGTGAGGATACGATGTCCCATTCTTCATTAGGGGAATAATTATCTAAATCTAATATATCGTACTTTTGTACAAGTCTAATATTCTCGTCCACTGAATACCAGGTTCCAATTTTAATCGCACAATTTTGTGTATCAAAAGGATATTGGCTTATATCCACATCACATCCGGTTTTCACTTCCTTGTTCCACCATATTGTAACCTTCCCAGTGTGTTCCAATAACGCCTTTCCGTCTTCCGACCTGACAAGACATTTGTTATTGGTCACTTCGTTGGTAACACAGATATCTGGATTCCAGATCTTTTCAGAGGGAACTATAATGGACTGGATGTTGTTGTACTCGCTCCCGTTCCAGGTCAAGTGTACGTCTGTCCACTCCAGGTCGATCCAGACGGTGGCAGTAAGGGTCTGAGACCTCTCATCCAATGAATGCAGGGCTATTAGATTGACCGATACATTCATAAATAAAGTGTGTTGATATTCTAGTGTTGGTCGTACATCGGGGTTGTAACCGTTGAATAAATTGTCGAAAAGCAGATACTCTGGATGATCATGAGTTTTGCAAAGAGCGATAGTCAAAAGACGTGAACATAGACAAAGATACACAAACGTTCGCCCCATAATCTTCAGCTTCTCTCTGCAGAAAAAGGTTATCACTTTTAGCTCTGCTCTCTCCGTGTTCCCTCTTATACAAGCAGACAACAAATGAAATGCAGTTTAAACTTATGCAACGTATATTTCATCCTTTTTGGATATGCACACGTAGCTTTTTCTTGGAAGTACCTCATGCAAATGAAGATAAGATATTTTTCTCAAAATTTTGTTATTAAAAAAGTGGAGCTTTGAATATCGAGGCGTAACGAATCCCGATTCAGATATCAGTTAAACAATATAATATTCAAACACAATGAATAGAATTCAATACAATATACCGGTAAAAGAGAAAAAAAAAAGATTCATACCTGGTCAAATACTACAGTGTTAAATTTGTTTTTCTTTCTTCCATTAATGAATTCCTTATAATTGATAAAAAACCGTATCTATCTGAAATGCTGACTCTCTGACACAGGGATACACTCGGGCTGACAACTGACAATGATTTTTACTGTAACGCAAAACACGGAATCTCCTAGCACCGCTCAATACAGTTCAGTTCAGATAAAACTGATATATCTCAATAAGAGATTGAAAAGAGCGTAACGACGAAGAAGAGGAACTAAATGGACGTGCTCGTTCTATTGTGCGTAATAATGCACTTTGCTTCTGTTTTGACTGTCCAAGTGGGTTCTCATGAGGCTCTAATACACAGGGAATTGTTTAATGAATACAACGCATTTGTTAGACCAGTAAAAAATTCCTCCATGCCAATTACTGTTGAAATTAGTTTGATTTTAAGGACTGTGTACGATTTAGAAGAAAAGCGAAATACATTGCATTCTTCGACTGAAATTGAAATGACTTGGATGGATGATTTTCTATCGTGGAATGCCACAGAAATGGGGGGCATACAAGCAATTCTCGTCCCAACGAAAAAGATTTGGACACCAAACATTTGCGTAAAAAATGACATATCGAATACAAACTGTTTCGGTACACACTCAACAGTGCAAATAAATTCAAACGGAAAAGTGGTTTGGTGGTTTATTCGAGAACTCAAGACGGAATGTAACGTAGACATCAGCAGGTACCCGTTTGATCATCAAAAGTGTGCGATCAAAATCGGATCTTTGTATTTTTCAGATCAAGAAGTTTTACTAAAAATCGTCGATACTAGAACCAATTCGACATCTCCAAAAACATGTGGATTTGTCAGCAACGATGAATGGGACCTGCTTGAAAATCTTAACGACGAAATTACAATATCGTATAATGGAATGGAGTTTACCGTACTGAATTTCGCATTTGACTTGAAACGGAGAGTGTCATTTCATGTTAACAACATAATTATACCACTCTTCATTCTAACTTGCCTAAATCTTTCTTGCTATTTCATTCCGTATAATGCAGGGAAGTTGTCAATTTCGATGGAAGTATTTTTGGCCTTTGCTTTATTCTTGTACTCCATATTAGAATCTGTTCCAGCTTCCTCGAGACACGACTTCATTTTAGGGATATTTGTGACGTCACAATTAATATTCAGTGCGTTCACAGTAGTAGTGAATGCAATACTGTCTTATCTGTTTCAATTGAACTCGGACATTCCGATGTCCTCGCCATTCCGCAGGTTGTATGGAATCTTAAACGGAGCGAGAATTCCAAAGCAACAGACCCATGATATACATGTCATGGAAAACGAAAAACTGAATTCTGATGAGCAAAAGGGGGCCTCCATTCGTTCTCGTTCGTGCAGAGGAAGTGGACATTACTCCAACAGAGCTTCAGCTAGAACTATATCAATTCATTCAAAACACAGTCATTACTCTGAATGTCCTACATCCCAATCTGTTGATTGGATTATATTTGCGCATAGTATCGAGAGAATGGCGTTTGCATTTATGCTAGTTTTAAACGTCTTATGTTACCTAATTTCAGTTTGCTTTCTATTTGGTTGAACCAGCTGGAGGTTGAGGGTAAAGGTACAGTAAATGAATTGTGCCTACTTGATGTGAATTTCTTATGACACGCTTAAAACAAAAGCTTGGTAAAAAATGTATTGAAGCATACTGTGTTTGTAAACAATAAAACTGTTACAATTTGTGGAGGATTTGTTCATACCTGACATGAAATTATCCAGATCGTCTACAGTCTCTCAAAATTCGTTCACCAATATATTCTGATATTGAACATAGGTATCCGAATTAATATTCACATGATTTTTAAACTAAAACCCAAACTTCCATACAATTCACTAGTCATATAAAAGAGGATAAATTCTAAACCAATATAACGTCTTAATGGATTTAGCACCACATATTTACTTAACATAAACTCATTTATTAGTACTCAGTTGTTTCGACTTTTACCACGAATACCCTTTCACATTTGTTTTCGCAAAGTTTTGTTTGCAGTAAATAATCTTGAACAATTAAAAATACCACAAGAAGAGGGTTTAAACCATGTACACCAGTTCAAATTCGACTTTTAATCAACTCTCCTATGCAGTTACCCTGGCTATAAACCGAAAGTGAAACAGTGTTTGGACCTAAGCACAAATCATCACCGCTGACAGACGTAGATCTTGAAAATAATAGATAAATTCGGTGTACTGTATGCTGTACCATTGTTTTTCAAAAGAAACGTATTTATAAATACATTGGAAATAGTCAGATTTTATATTGTACAAACAATGTAATTGTTTTTTGTAGTTGTATGTATTCCTACGCCAGAGTTCAATTAATATAGTCTCGTTCAACCAGATGCTCGGCTAGCGCTGTCTCCGTAAATCTCCGACAAGCAGAGAGTCTCTCTTGGTAGTCGGAGATAAACGGAGACAGCCGAGCGTCTGGTTGGACGAGACAAGAGTTCAATATTGCTTGGAACCAGACGTGTACAATTTTTAGACACATTTCGATTACTGATACACAGTTTGATGGAATTAATTATATCTTTAAATATTACACAACATGATTCATATCAGGTTTTCTTATAAAGCCCATAATACTTTAATTCTTTTTGGTATGCAATTTGAGCATGATGATTGGCTGACATGATCTTCGTCTATTAGAATTGATTTTGGGTAATATTAAATTGTACAGCATACAGATTAACTGATGAAATAACAGTCAGAAATAAAACACTGGCAAAGTGCTCCCTTTCATTACACAAACCAAGCAGCTTTAATATTACTCAAACGAAGTGTGCCACAGTCAGCATGGGAGTAACATATTACATCTGTAGGCTTGCTGACTGAGGAAAATGGCAATTTCTTATGATCGTTTCGACTCCCAGACTGATAGTAAAACACTAAAATACACTTAATTAAATGATGTGATGTCAAGAAAGTGAATGATCGAAAATAACAGAAAAATAAATTTATTTAAAAAGGAATTACATAATCTTATGGACCATGTATCAGGCTGCTGAAACAAGTATTGATAATGCTTTGATATTTCAAGACTAATTCTAATTAGTTCAACTCTTTATATTTTAAAATCATTTAGAATATATCAGAGAAAAACCAATGAAAATTCGCTGTTAATGTTCAGAAAGTCAATATAAAGCTTAAGGCATCCGTCGACTTGTCAGGTGATCAACATTGAAAATTACTGGATATTGGAATTGACACCGTGGAAACAAAACCTTCATAAACGAGTCATCCTACAGTTAATAATCGTATATGCAAGGCATACTCTAAAACCTAGCCTGGCCTGACCCCATAACTTGACTCGTGATGGCCATAAATCCTCACCTTCTGGTTAGAGTAGAGTTTCATGCATGTGTTGTTTGTATATTTAGGAAACAATTTTTCTCCGAATTGTCATGATCAGAATTTGAACGAAGCATCACATTAAGTGACCTTTGATTTTGGTTAGAATAAGCAAATATTGACCTCTTCCATTATTTTTCCTCAAACAAGTCGTTGATAAAAGAAGAGTCGCATTGATATTGTCTGATCCTGAGAGCAGTTTGGTCTAAGTACATTGCAAAACACGCCAATGTTATACAATGGCTGGGCAAAATCACTTTCTTAAGTTCTTAAGAATTTAAAACAGACTGAATAAAAATTTAATAGAATGGATTACTCGACATACCTGTAGTCATAAATATATATTGTTAGTACTATATTTTCAATATTGTAACTATCATTTTTAATAGACTATCACTATAAGACACTTAAACCACCTAGTGGAATGCTTAATGTGCACTGAAAATAAATCAATAAAAAATCAATTGAATCATCAAACATGTAAAGAAAATATAAAAGTAAATTCGAGGCCAGAAATATCTGTAGAGCCCAAATTTAAGGCCAGGCCAATTTTTGAGGTCAGGCCAAAATTTGGAGCAAAGCCAATTTTGAGGCCAAAAAGTGAGGCCAGGCCAACTTTGAGGCCAGGTCAGGTTTTAGAGTATGCCCAAAGATATAACAATGAATAAAACAAAAGTCAATCTGCGTCGTTTGCTCTCATTTATAATCAAACAAACATGTTTTGTTTATATAAACTGAATCATCTTGGTTTTTACATTATTTGTTGTCTGCTGCCTGTGGCACCAAAGTGTTATCAGTCACAGAGATAAAACTCGCGCAACTTCATAGAACTCTTGGGGGAGAGGGTTGTAGGGGATTGATAAAAAACGTCATCTCTCGTGAAATCAGGACAAAAAATGATGAAAAAAAAAAGCTGAGCATCATCAATGATTAAATGCGTTCACAAGTCAATATTAAAAATCTATTCCTTTTGGATTATTATTTTCTCTTAAGCAAGCGTTTACGGGACCCCGTGGCATTGCAACTCAGCCTTTTTTCAATCTCGATTGAATGCATCGAACCTTTCCCTTTATACAGTATATGCCCTGTTCAATGTACATGTGTAATTGGCAAGGAAAGGTTAAGTTTTGATATTTGTAATGCACAAACTATCAAAATCGTGAATGCTCATTCGGCATTTGAGATGTTTTAAAAATAGCAAACTCGGAATGCGAAATTGATTTCTAATTACGAACCTCGAATGTTAAATATGCCTTCTGGCTTTCGTACCAAACATATTTGATATCGCACTTTTTGAGCATTTGGATAAATGCTAACCGTTGGTCTCCAGTCTGTCAATCAAATTGTGTCTGGAGAATCGGTAGCATATAAGTATGTCATATTGTAAAATTTTTCTGTTGTAAAGGGATACTCGCGAGACCAGTGGTGAATTTGATTATGCTGGTCAGCATTGAACACGGCGTACCAATCCCCAATGTGGATTTCAACAACAAATTACATCAATTATTCATATTGAAAGACTAAACTAACTTAATTTATCAGGCATATGCTTTTCATAAAGTGTTTATTAAAGTTTTGCTTACCAATCAATTCTATTTTGAAGCAGTATCATTTGCCTGATTATACTTCCAATGAATCTGAAACATACCAGAGCCAAAAGAAAGTGGGGCGCTTTTTCTGAAATTAAGGATTGAACATCGCAGAAAATTTGCTTTAAAAAGTGAAACTATAGCATGATGTTTGTTAAAAGTTAACGACTTAGTAATTTTTTTAATGCTTCTGAAGCTAACATTAGTATAAGAGGGAGCAACACGAGAGGAAGGCTGTATTAATATACACCCTTTTCAAAATGAAAGTGACAAATTAATCTCGAATACTGTGGAATCATTAGAATTCATGGTGGCTCAATTTTTGTGGTATTCGTGGGTATAGGCCTTCACAACGAATTTACATCCTCATCAAAAATAAAATGGAAAGAGTTATCATTCTTCCTGAAATTAAAAAACTTACGCATCCACGATTCACATTCACCCGAATCTATACTACTATATTAAAATAATAGACTCGAATTTTTGGTCTTTAATACCGAGAAATCGAATGAATACTGTCTTTTGTTTTATATATTTTAACATCATTGGTACTTGAAGATTACCAATTTGTTTTTATTTTTTCTCAGTTGAGCTTCGCTAATTAATAATCAACGAAAATTCCTTTAAAAAATCCCGGAAATCACCTGGATTATTTGGATTTTACAATCTTGGGCTTGCGCAATACATTCACGCTAACGGGATCTTTAGTTTATGTTTCCACAATATCACATCTGCATGAATAAACGCAGAAATGATAATATAAATACGGGTAAATTTTCATTGCTATATACATGTATTCTGTTCATATATATTAATGATTTCTTATGAGAGAAAGTATAAAATAACAAATATACATTTCAACTAAGTACTTACTTTTGTCTTCGGGATGACAAAAAATATTTGATTACATGCAAAAAAGTTACATTATATTTGTTAGGAGAGTGAAGATAGAAAATGTTTTATCGTAAAAATGAATAATGTCCTACGGACCCAGTTTTACAAAGAAAATACGGGTACGTTGGTGAAAAGGTGTTGAATTCTTCCATTCTATGGATTAAAATTTTTAGTTGAAAGGTATTTGCATTTTTCTAAAAGGTTTGTTGTGATGAATTTGACTGTTATTTTCAAGGCAACATCATTAACTTTCTTCAAAATCGTTCCGAGCGATTCTGCAATTTTCTGCTACATAACGGTTATATATGGAAGGCATTCTAACTGTGGTGAGGGCCTTTCCCGAGACACAGTTAGATTATACAAACTAAGGAAAGTGTAGTGAAATTAATAGCATTATTGTAGGCTTATAGCTTTGTTATGTAAATGTCAGCAATAAGGTGTGTCGATAAACCTATTTTGAAATGTCCGATATGCAATGTCAACCCGTGCACGCACGGGTCAAAGTCTAGTAAGCAAAAAGAAAACAAACAAAACAAAAGGCCCAATGGACCACATCGCTCACCTGGGCAACAATGGCTTTATATGGGCGATCAAAGGGTATTGTGCCATATGGCCACTCGGTAGATTTACCAAAAATGAATATCCAAATGTTACACTTATTTTTGCATATACTTAATCTTTGACATATTTACCTTTATGGAATACCATTTTCACCGAAAATTAGGTAATATGCAATATAAATACCCGGTAACTAAATTTACAGTGTGTGTTCACGGTTAACTTCCAGTTCCTTTTATTTTAGCCCCCCCCCCCCAATCACTTTATAAAACGATTTAAACACATGAGAGCATAAAGGTAAATTTTCTCCCTCCACTACCTACTAGTTATTGTGTTTTATTTGAAAAACAAAAATCCTATATGTGAAAGAAGAAAAGTGTACCTCAATGCACCAGAATGAGTGCGCTCAATTCCTCAAATAAAAAACATTGAAAAATTTATTTGGCCTTCTCCATTATATACGATTGTCGTTTACCCGGCAATGAATTCATTTCGTATGACGTTTCATATCCTTACTGATTTGACTGATGAATAAACTTAACTGAAAAATGTTGTCACTTATGTTAAAGAGCTATAATTCAAATCAATGGCAGGCAGGTCGCTCTGTTGTACCAAGGCCCACCCATTATTTTCATCTTTATTAAAAAACAAATGTCTACAAAGATGATTTTCCATTGCAATTATTTTTTAAGAACAACGATAATGCTTTTATTACTCATAATAATAATGTGTCAGGACTATGGAAGCTGTTTAAAAGACATCGTTTTCATTTAGTTGTGTTCGAAAAACTATCAAATATTTGTGTAGATTTTAGGCAATTCATCTCTTAAGAAGGGGCACCAGAAAGTAGTTACAGCATATTATCCTTTTAGCAAGACATTTCTATTGATCAACCAAAATTTTAGCGTCAATCGTAGAATTATAAGCAAGATACATAGCTTGGTTTGAGTCATGTTTTTGTTCACGTGAGTTTATTGTGACGTCACACAAATTTGGCAATGGCCGCTGTTCAAGATCGAGATGTGCAGAAATGGATTTAAAATGATTTTGAAGGATAATTTTGGGGAAATAAATGCAAGGAATTGATAAAATAACACCACGGACTTGATGTCTGGTGTTCAACATCAGTTGAATAGCGAAATAAAGAAAATCTAGAAAACTCGTTGTAATCCTGTCTCTACGCTCCCGAAGCTCACTGGTAGGATTTTGCTTGTTTCTCATTTATTTACAACAATTTGATAAAATCGCTGACTCCTGTGAAAACATATACGTACTAAAGCATTGTGCGCAAAGCTCTGTATCTTGATTTTAACTCGAAGCTTGACTCTCATGTTAGTAAATAGAAATTTGTAAACAATTAAAACAAGAGAAAAAACCACTAAAACAAAGAAAAAAACCCAATTTATTTTTTCATCATATATATTCTTTTAAAATATTTCTAGCAGCGAGAATAATCTCCGTTTAGATTGAAATTGCTGAGCATCTTAATAAAACATGTTGCATTAATCAACCATTACGAAGAGATCGTACCGAATTACATGTACCAACATAATGAATCTCCGTTCAAGATGGCTGCTTCTAACTTAGATTGGTCCTCTAAACTGGTTTTTGATATATGAAATATCGGGCCCGAAGTTAAACTGATTGACCCCCATTCTAACTGTCTTTCAGCTCAGGTGAGCTAAAAACCACACAATTCACGAAAATTTCCCCCACGAATTTAAATGGTACTACAAAAGTCATTTTTTAATATTGCGATAAATAGTGAAGATTATCTCTGGTGATGTTGTCTTTATACCACCGACGTGGTATCGTTGCCACTGTTAAATCAAAAACATAGGATTTGTTTCGTGACGCCAGTGTGTCTTTGCAATAGTATACTACAAATACAAGTTAATTATAAAAACTCCGTTCTGTCTGCAAAATGTTTTTTTTCAGTCTCCATAACACAAATAAAGTTAAGAGTTTTAATTTTTATATCATAATACATTGTATAGCTGTGAATCAGACATTGTTGTAGATGACCTAAAAATGAAAAAAAAAACCTTATCAACGAGACAACTTGATGGATAAAGTTTCTCAGTTAAACAAGACTTTATCAAGTATATCTTTCCGCGGCAAGTGTAAGTAGGACGAAGAGTTTTCTGGAGTTTTCAATCCTGATTGAGATGGCAAACAACTAAATTGCAAATTGAACACTAAATCTAACAAGCTCTTAGTTGCAAAGCTGAGTTACAATTGTGAATACAAACTCACTGTTCTCATGTAGCTATCAAACTCTCCAAAATCAAGCACTCCATCTGTAAAATTCGAAGAAAAGAAGATTATGTCTTACTTAATTTATTTTGATTATGATGTTTCGATGTATATCAAGGAAAGTCATCATAATTCGACCGAGATTATGTGTATACGATAACCTGGAATTCTCATCTTTTATATGATGGGAAAATAATCCATTCATACGCCCTGTGCTATCTAGAGCGTTGATGATATCATGTAGATATCGGGGAAATTTTCAGACGGAAGAATGTTGTAGAATTTGGCATATGATCGCCATACTTCTGATCAGATACCTTGAAGTAAGAAGTGGCATTTTTCTTGGCATTTCCAAGAATATCCAATATCAATTAGGATGAAATACCTGATAGAAAACAATTACATAATGCAGTCGAGCGACTGCAGACTCATGCAGCTATACCTATGTGGCAAGGGAAACGCCTGAACAAACATAAGACGATGGGAATGTTCTGTGTGTTTGTGTGTGTTTAGGTACATAATTACAGTACAACAGCTAGCTTCTTGAAGAATTAGAAACCCATTTAGTAGATATTGGCATGCAATTTATCTTACTTATAAAACTTTTGATCCACGCGAGTATTCCTTGCTTACCACGTGTTAACACTGACTCGTATCACAGCCAGTGCTTACTATTTAGTGATTATTTTCCATTTGTATCTAAAAAAAAACCCAGTTCCACTTGAGCAGAATTTCTGCTTTAGTATCAAGCTCATAACACAATAGTTGAGTCGTTTGATCACTACTTCTAAGAGGAGCCAATTAACTGATAATGAATATCAATTTGCCCACCCAGCCCCCAATTCCCGCCTCTAAAATTTCCCGACACGTCCTAGGAATCAATCAAATGAAACACTAAAAAATCTGAAAAAGCACCAAAGCTCTTGATTGAGCAAGTCGGAATGAGTATCTCACTACATATACTTGCATGCATACATAAGATAAGCTATGTATGTTACTGTGTGGAATCTATGCTAAAGCTGTTATTTCTTTGTTAATGGTGACAAGCGATTTAAAATAGTGGACGAAAACAAATGGCAAAAACACACTGAAATTGTTCCATGACCCTTTTTAAACAACAGAATGTTTTCTTTGACGAATCTTCAACAGACATAGTGACGCATCAAACTTGTGATTATCCAAAAAATCATTTTTTTTTTTTACAAGATTTCCACATATTTTTACAATAAAATATCTCATATCAAAAATTTAGCTTTTGGAAAAATGCAGAGTTCAAAAGTTTATAATAGAAAATATAGAATTATTCTGACATTGACCAAACACATTATTACTGAGTGTTCCTTTCGCTTTATAGTCACGCAGGGAATGGGGAGGAAAGGAGATTTCCGGAAAGAAAATAATCCGCGTCATGAAAATAAGAGATTAAAGGGGCGTTGTCACGATTTTGGTCAAATTCAATTTTACTGTTTTTATAATTTACAATGCTTTAGGAATGTGCAAATGTATTTCTAATGATCATTTGAAATTTGAGAGTCAGACGTAGATCTAGAGTTATGAGCAAGATGCAACGCTCACAATTCTTTGTCATGTAAACAAGGCTCGTGCCCTGTTTTTGATTTCGTTGGTTAGATAAACCGGTAAAAAAAACTTTTTTAAGCTAATTTGTCAATCTTCTTATTAATTTTAAGCATAAATAAATAGTTCCTAACGTTTAACACATTTATTTTAGGTCTAAAACTTGAACTTAGTTTTCACTTCAACATTCAAAATATATATTAATGTAAACAAAAGCTATGTTTACATATCAAAGAACTGTAAGCTCTGTAACTCGCTTATAACTCAACGGATGATACTAAAATTGTGGTTGTCTATTAAAAATGCCTTACTGAAACATTTTAAACATTAAAATTGGAAAAACAATTTTTGACCAAAATCGTGACCATGCCCCTTTAACTGATCAACAAGGGATGCGGTGAATCAACTCTCAGTGTATAGCCGATGCGTATATAGTAAAAATCCTATGTAATTGAATAACTTTTAAAAATCCCTTATTGCTCGTTCTCCGTAAATTATAATAAATTGGCATTAAAAAACAGCAATAGTTATCAGAAATCATTAAAAAAATAGAAAAAGGGGGTTGGGTCTGTGGGCGGCACCTTATCCCTAGTTTATTCGAAAAAGACATTTGTAGAAAAATACATATAGTTAAATATAACATTATAATTAAAGTTAACAAATACTAGTACAGTGTATTAGGATATTGAAGATTGGCGATGTGACGTTTTGATTCCTTTTTTTTTGGGGGGGGGGGGGGGGGATATGGACTGGCGTTGTTTACATAGCCATCCTTTTATATTATAGAATGTCTTGCTTTACAATAAATAGCATCGCGTTATTCACAGTCGCGTGTTCTTCATCTATATATCATATCAAAGAAGGATGGATAACATTCTTCTTCTAATAGGTTTTGCATTTCCATTATCTCAGTATAGGTTTTTGCTGTTCACAAAGACTTTAGGGTGTTTTAATTGAATGATAAACGTATCTTACATACTTGTGTTTTTATCAGCAGTGGCGAAAACCGTAATAAGGTCAATCTCAGTAAGCGCGCCATTTTTGTTTGAATCCATTTGCTGGAAAATGTGCTCCTTCTGCGCATCGCTGTCGCCATAATCCCAGCCTTGCTTGAATTCATTGAGGTCTATACTGACTGCTTTAGAGCCTGGCAAATATAACATACTACCTACAGTAACTATGTATATGTACCTTAACTTCAATTTATGAGTATAATCTTAGAATACGAATAAATTAATCTAGAAACAGATCAAATAGTTCCCAAAGTAGGCTGGATGGTCCACAAAACAACCACCAGGTCTGTCTCAAACTTAATGTGATATTTTTAGCCAAAAACTCTCATTTAATGAAAAAATCTAAATGCTTGGGCGCTAAAATTTGAACGTTTCTCCATTTAAGTTTAACAATTAGAAAGCTCTTCGTCTAAGGAGAAATATGTAGCCTAACAATGACCACGACCAGCCAGCCCTCCTGAAAAGTTACGGATATACCGTCAAGGTTATCCAAGTCATAAACGCCAAAAAAGTTACGGATATACCGTCAAGGTTATCCAAGTCATAACGCCAAAAAAGTTACGGATATACCATCAAGGTTATCCAAGTCATAGACGCCAAAAAAGAGGGATATCTCTGTCGTGGAAATAAAGAAGTTTTTGTCTGTATCCATGTCATGGAAGATCTGCCCTATCTTCACTTCCAAATTCAGCGGAAGGGGATGAGCATGATGATTGATGCTGATATAAAAAGGATATAAAAGGAATTAGAGGAAACACATTAAAAATATTCCTCGAAAAAATAATAACAATGCCATACTCCGATTACAATGGTTTGTGATTTATATTTTTTAAACAATAAAAAATAAATTCAACCCAAAAGCAAACTATCTTTCTTCCATAGGTTGAATGGAACCACACATCAACAAGAGGCCCCGGGGCCACATCGGTCATCGCCATAACTCTTATCATATCAGTTTTATGGTATCAATTAAAAAAAAAAACTTCACAATTTCGAAGAGTTTAGATCTTGTTTAATATTATCTTTATTTTGTCCACAAACCGATAATCTTATGTTCTACATTGAGCCCCTTTCGTTTGTTTAGTTTCTAAAAAAAAAAAGATTTATAAAGGTTTTTCTTTACTTACTAGTACATGTGTATTCCTATATAAAAATTCTACCTCCCATTGTGGCTCAATTCTACCCCCGGGAATCATTATGTAAACAAGCTTGAATGCGCATTACTTGAAGGTATTTCCTTTTCTGACCAAATGATTTGAGAAAATTTTTGAATATGTTTCTCTATTTATTCCTCTATATAAAAAAAACCCCTTGAGGAGAAAACCCTCGATTTTTTATTTGGTTAGTATTAAATGATGCTTTTAAAATGCTATTGAATTGTGTACATGTATTTGGACTAGTATTTCAACGTCGTTTATTTTTTATTTTGTTTGTTTGATTGTTTGTTATAAATTGAGCTATAAGACCAAGCCACATACATAATTTTCGTTCCACAGTCTGTATGCAAATATAGAAAAATAAACTTCCATAATACTCAGTTTCTAAATCTGGAAGCAAGATTATGACAATGTAGCACGTAGATTACACTTGCCTAGCAGCACCAACCATCGAAATCAGAGCGAAAGCGGCAAACATTTTCTAAAGAAGAGAAGAAAAAGAGAGAAATAATCAAACGGGAAGATTGCAACTTACATGCTCACGGTCTAATGGTTTATTACCGACATATGCATATTTATAAACAACAGTTTAACACAGACAACAATATCTACCTACCAAGTTGTTTCTTATCGTCGTTTGATGGGAAACTAATATGCTAGAACGTCTGGCTGGGTTGATAATCTTAATATATCGAATATGAGTTCGTGTATTTATCATAATGTACAAATTAGGCCTCGATGACAAGCAGACTGGTTTACAAAATGTATAAACATAGGCACTCAAAGACTACAAAGCTCACCGAGACAAGGCAATACCTGTATGAGGAAAATGAAAGAAAAAGTTAGCAAACTCACATACCCCACGCTCCTAATTTTACTTTAAAATGTTACACTTAATGAAAGGCAGGGTATGCATAAAATGCACATATAAAAAAATGAAGGGGCAGAAGTCCTAGAAAAATAATGACAACAAAACTTCCTGCAAAGTATGTACGTATATCGTTTTTGTCTTTAAGTAGGTATTCGACACCTGTCGATATCAATGTGGATAAAGGTACATTATAATCCAAAACCTTTCACCGTTTTTGAAGTTTTCAGATTTTAAAAAAGCTCCAGCGAGATTCGAACTTATGACTTACAGATTCTAGGGATTAAAGAGTTGTGCTGACTAACTGTTAATTACTGCGTTCGATCAATGGTCAAAAAGCCAACTTTATTTAAAGTTGGAATGTAAAACTTTAATCTTTAAATTTCAAACATTTTTGTTATAAATAACTGATTTCTTGTAAATTAAGCAATACACATTGTATCCCAGGCAAACTGTGAATTAAACTTATAGCTGTATCTGTCTGGACTACAAGTTTTCATATAAATAAGATAAAAAAAATACATGTGTATGGGAGGCGAAAAGGGTAAAAAAAAAAGACGTACATCCAAAACGAACTAATTTTTTTAAAATTATGCTTAAATACGAAACAGACCAGCTTAAACCAAAATCAGCAGCCTCTGTTGCAAAATCAACAGACGCCAATGCAAAACAAACGATCACCGATGCAAAACCAACAGTTATTTTTGCAGTGTCAGTTATCTTCATACCCATTTGTTTCTCGTAGATCATACTTGTGTTGAACAAATACAAGTATATATATCTTTCACAACGTCTTAATTTATCTTATGCTTTTAGTAATACCCTGAGTATCTCATACACCTCAAATGCTTTGACATGAATTAATACACCAATACACAAAACGCTTTGGACATGTTTTATTTAAAAGCATTTAAAAGAACAAGACCCCAAGAGGGATGGAACACATGAAAATCAAATAAATATTCAAAATCATATTTTACATTATGTCTTGGTTGTCCAATGCAATATTTAAATAGCAAAGTTATACATGTTAAATAAGGACCTAATTTTTGGAGCCTTCTGAAAATGGAATATTTTCTAAACAATACATAGATTAATTTAGAGGTATGTAAATTGAGACCTATGACACGTTGTGCTGCCATTTGGATGTACATGAAATAATACCAAAGTGCAGCTGTGAATGCATAAATTCCATATAGACAATGTAATAGGACTCTAAAGCATCATATTTTGAGTGACCTAACATTTAAATATTCACTTAATGTAAATAATAGTCCGTCCACACTATAAAGACTATAGCTGATTTAATGAAAAAGCAAATAGAGCACATGTAAATATGACATTATTGATACATATATAATACATATAACTTGGTGACTAGATAGTCTAAAAGTATTTCAAATTTTTTCCCCATATAAAGAACATACAATTATTTGTCTCACTACTGAATGGCTCTAGCATAGAATATACAAAACTTATAAATTATACAATGGTGTCATGCCGAAATAACAGCTCAATAAAATGTAAGACATGACACATTGACTAAATAAATATATACCTGGGTTGCTTTGTATACAAAATTAGTTACTAGTGTTGACATGATTGTATGAACAAACAAACAAAATATCCAATCCTGGTTGTGAGTGGCATACTGATTGACACATGATTTGATAACAATCAATCAAAGACAAAGAATTATACCAGAATTGTACCACAATTTTAGCCACATTGATTTACAATATACATTCACACTTTGTTGTCTGAGATATAATCGTATTCATCATGTATGAATATGGCACAAATACCAATCTTTACAACACTTAAAAAAAAATTAAAAACAGATATATGTATACAAAGAGAAAATAATCATCATTTTGTGTACTAAAATCGTTTTTTTCTCTATATTCTGTACAATGAACTTTTTCATCATTATGCACAGTTTATTTTGTACACACATAATGGTTTCACAAAAACAATGATAGACAATAAAATTCTAATGCATTAGTCCAATATTATAACATCATCATCATCATCATCTTTTTTGTCAAGTCTAACCACATTGACTGCAGTTTTTGCTGGGAAACACTTCTTGTCTCTTGACTTGGAAATCAGACTTGAATACTTGTTAAATGAATAGGGATTTTCCTGAGAGGGGCTGCTTGTGGTTTGTGTGGTTTGTGTCAATAAACTTGAATGAGGGATTGATGTTAATCGACCCAGTCTTTTATCTGATCCCCCAGTATACTTTGCAGTTTTGGAGAGTAAGGAAGTTTGAGCTTTCTTATCCACACCATCTTGCTGCATCTGAGCTGATCCGAATGTTTCTTTTGCACTGGGTAAAGCCCCTCGGTTTTTAGCACTGGGATAAGCATTTTCCCCTAATAATTTTGCTCCTATTGCATTAAGTGGTATCAATTTTATGTCCTTCTGCTCAGCATTGTTGGATTGACTCACTATTTTTTTTCTGGGTAACTTTGACTCCCTTATAGAGGTACTCATTACGCTAACACGGTCATCCCTTACACCTACTTTTCCACCTTTGGCTATTGAAGATGTGGCACTGTGACGGTTGGATACTCTGGAGTTCCCTAAAGGTGTCATAGTGTGTGTAGCTTTAGATCTTGGTTTAAAACCCTGACTTCCCTCTCCAGTGAAATCGACAACAAATTTTCCAATGCTTTGCGGTTTATCTCTCTTTGCAGTGGGCATCTTTTTCACAGCAGGCAGATATTTCTTTGAGATAGATTGTAACTCTGAAAAAATTTCTGACTGAAGTTTAACGATAAAATCTTTCATTTCCTCCGGTGTTTGTTGGGTTTCTTTCACAACATGATCTGGAAAAAGAAAAGGTTTCTTTAAGTGTTCCTTACAAATTATTAATCATCGCGAAGAATTAATATCCACACAAAATCACGAGAAGCCCTTCTTGCGAATTTTTAAATCTCGTTTTAATTTTTGAACATATGTAAACTACATGAAACTATGATAAAATTTCGACATTCGTGATTTTATGTTCTCGCGATTTGATGGAAAACCGTTGAATCATGGGATTAAGTACTCGTATAAAATAAGAAATCTACAGTACACTGTTAACAAAACAATCATTACTATGAATATAATCTCAATATATGAGCAAGATTCTTATGCTGAATGATATCACAAGAACTTTTTTATATTATAGAATATGCCAAGCCTCCCAAATCCTCTCCCCTACCCCACATCTTATACTTCATATCATTTTACAATTTAAGTAGAGCTACAGTACCAATCAAACCCAACCTAACAGAAAGTAAACCCAGACTAAACCCTAGGTTTACTTTTTGGGGATTACTCTGGGTTTACTCCAGATTTACTAAAGTGGACCCAGAGTAAACCCAAAGTAAACCCAGAGAAAAAACAAAGTAAACCCAGATAGTAAATCCTGATCAGGAGTAGACCCCTGTGGCAAATGCTACATGTGTATTTGGAATATACAAGGGGTGTGAATTAAAGGCTGTAAGATAATTAGATAAAAAGACGGGTCTGCTTCACATTTCATTGTTTAAGGAGGACCATAAATGCAAACCGTCAGTAAACACCAACTGGACACAAATTTTCCAAAAGTAAACATGGAGTAAACCTCGAAAGTAAACGGTAAACCTGGGGTTTAGTTTGATTTACTCTGGTGTTAGGTTTGGTCTGATTGGTCCTGTAGGCTTGATAGATAACATGAACCTACAAAAAGTTTCATATGTAACTACCGGTACTCAGCATTTCAGGCCAAAATACAATTATTGTTTATTTCAACTTTGGAATAGCCTCCTGCCTTATTGAAATACCCCCCCCCCCCAAAAAAAAATGAAGTGTTTTAATTACTAGTACTTATGTAGAACAATTAAGGTCTTTATATGTGTGCCACCAATGTACCATGGAATAATTGAAATATGAAATGAAAATGAGGAAGTTTGCATTCACTCACTTAATCTAAAACTATTATCACATTTTCCATCAACCCTCAAATATTATGATATAATTCAATTTTGATTGTAATATCCTATTTGTGAAGTTGCAAAATAAAATAAAATTAAGCAAGTCATAATTAAAAACTAAATGATTTCTTTGGTGATTCATGCCGGATATGAAGCTAATGACATTGCAGAAAAAATACATAACACACGTTGTTATTTTTTTTCAATGTACATCCTCCTTTTAACAAGTTAATGCATTGATCGTCAATAGAAAGTAAAAGTAACTATTGACGTACTTGGTGTATTACTGTGATTTAACTATCTCTATTAATTTAATGAAGAAATCTTTTACAAAAGGGTAGCAAAACTTGTATATTTATACCTAAGACATGGAAAAGGGGGACATAACTATTTCATGAATAAAGACGAATATCATTTGGTTAAATAGAGTCAAGTATGCACCCCCTTCCTTCTCTTGAAACATTTCATTTGAATTAATTAAGACTAATGAGAAAAAATGAGGAGAGAGGAAGTGAGCATGGATAAAGGGAGGGAGATTAAGAAAGGAGAGAGATATTTAAACACCTGGTTCTTTTTTCACTTTTCCAGCCTGTCCTTTTATTGATTCAGGTAAAAAGCCTTCTTCTCGGACAATCATAATATCATCATCTTCATCATCAATCTGTACAATGTCTGATGCCTCAAAGACTGAAATGATGCTGCATGCTTCAATCTTTTTTTTCGACCCATTGTCCTCACTATTTGACTTGGAGAGTTCCTCAGTTTTTGATTCACAAACCTCCACAGTTTTTGATTCACAGACTTCCTCAGTTTTTATGTCACAAACCTCTGTAACACAAAGTTAGAACAGATTTGTTATTAGTCTCATACCAGAGAAACCCTGATGACTCTGTTTTACTGAATCTCCATCTATCTATATATCTGTCAGTCATTCAGTCTGTCTGTCCTTACTTGTTTTTTGCACTATTGTTGCAAAATTTTTGAGAAATGAATTTGAAACTTGTAAAGTGGCTTCATATTTAAAACTCTGCTACATAAGATTTTTTTGTTGCCTTTTTTTGTGTGTGTTCATACAAAACAAGTTTCACTGCATAAAACAAATCAAAGGCCGGAAGGCCTGAACGGCGCATCGCATTGAAGGTAGCTAAAAACATCACTACAAGTTGTTAAATATCGCCATTCTACTCATGGGGAAGGTGGCGCGCTTTTCCTCATTCAGTTGGACATCGTCTTATTCGTTTTATCAAGTGATAAAATACGAAATCTGTTCCTAGCTATAGGAAGACAGCAACTTAAGGAGCAACTTTAATATAAATATTTTATATACAAAATTATTACATATTTTTTACCTCCGATATTCGAACAATTAACGTCGCCGCTTTTAAATTGAAGTACGAACTGTTGTTATGCAAATTATCTCATCGGTTGACTGGTCCTCTGTCCCTATCGTAAGTATTGCAGGCATTGCCAGTCTATCTCATCTGCGTATTAATCTTTGTTTAGTTCTTTTATTGATGTTGATGTTTTTTTTCAATGTGTAAAGAAGATATCTATTGTTATGATTTGTTGATATCTTATAAACGAATACTGAATATATGTTCCTGGTTGAAAATAGGTAACAATCAGATCGGCACTATATATTTATTGGCGCATTGATACTTGAGTTCTATGACGCCGCTTGTACCGTAATCCGGTGAATATAATACGCAGTAGTGTACAATACGCACCCCCCACTTTGGGCCTGAAAATGGTGAAAAAAAGCTTGTTGGGATGTATAATACGCATCAAAAAAATTGACCAAACGGTAATCCTGAGTATCAACAAAGCAGTTATACTTTGTATGCACGCTCAACTTCGTCGCGGGAATACGCCACCGGAAATAAGAAAAACACAATATTTTCTTGGACACGGATTTATTGTAACTAATACATCGCGGTAATATCTTTATTTCATAATCAATGTTTTAAATAGACCTGTATTAAATATTCTACCGTAAATAAAATCAACCACTTTTAAAAAGCGTTTTATAATTGTTTAGTCATTACAACCCCTGTGTAGTGAAAAACGGGCCGTGTACAGGTATACTGTAGAGATAATGGACCTAATTAAATTCTTAAATGATGCTGATCAAAGTGATCAATTAGAGGCCTGGAACATATTAAAACATGTGCACAAATAGTTGTGTTGTGTATAGTACACATAGCCTACGGGGAGTGTCTGAGATACCCAAGGTGTCAAGTGTTAGCGGAGGGGGAGCACAACAATGGCTTCAATTAACGGAATAGGTTATAGAATTATTTATAATCATAATTATTTGCAATAAATCAATTAGCATTACATGAAAATGGTTAAAGATGTGTAAGCTGTTTTCAAAGATCAGTTACAAATAACACGTGGCCATCCAAGCCCGCATTCTATTAATAACAGCTGTAATGGCGGCTTACCCGGAGATAAAGAATAGGCAGTTCAAATTAATTTTTAAAGGCCATTTTGAAACAGTTTATTTATTAACAGACTTTAAGTATACATTTTCTTTAATTACACGCTATGGCAATCATTTCCTAAGGGTTTAATAATAATATAAATGTGATAATTAAGTAATGTTACGATGAATAGCGGGGTATCGGTCCTGTCTGTGAACAGCATAGGTAATACGGTAGTATGATACTCCGTGCTTCTGCTAGGGAAAAAATATGTCCAAAGCCTATAGGGATGTATAATACGCACCCCTTTCTCAAGGTAAAAAATCCTAGAAAAAAAGTGCGTATTATATTCACCGGATTACGGTATATAAGCCGAGAGAAGTGAGCTGACAGCAATGAGGCTACATCGCTGATAGCGATGCGCCTCAAAAATAAATAAACAAGAAATAATACAAGTATACCTTTGATTTTCACTTCAAATGCCTGCTTTATAAAGGGATTTCCTGCTGAATGTTCTAATTCCATTTTGTCAGAACCTGAAAAAATTTAATAGCAAACTTGAAAAGCAACCATGTTTTTTTCCCCAATATGTACCTATCCTACTGGTATATCTTACAAGGTAATGATCTTGTAAAAGTAAAAATGCATGAAAGGCTATAAAAAAAAGGGTATAAACTTGGAACGTGTAAATCTTGAATAGGATGATTATTTACAAGTAAACGTGAATAAGAGAAACCAAAAAGAGTTATACACGTAGCAGGTAAATCTACAAAAAGATGACACTATACAATAAAGCACTGATAACAAACACGAACTTACTGTTGGTAGAACTAGTTTCATTTTCCTTCCTCTGTTGGTCACTACTGTTGGTAGAACTAGTTTCATTTTCCTTCCTCTGTTGGTCACTACTGTTGGTAGAACTTGTTTCATTTTCCTTCCTCTGTTGGTCACTACTGTTGGTAGAACTAGTTTCATTTTCCTTCCTCTGTTGGTCACTATCAGTTGTATCTGTTTCAGTCTGTGATTCCTCATTAATAACTGAAAAAATAAATGGCTACATCAGTATATGTATTTAAATGTACTGGGGGATAAAATGCTACGGTGTTATATACAAGTCTATGTGAAATGTGTTAAAAGAAAACAGAGTGTGCCATTCTTAATTGGGGTAGAATATTTGATATAAATGCAAGGAATCAATAAAAGCATAAAAATTTGAAAATACCAGTACTTGCATACTAAAGAAAGTTCTCATTCATAAACATATCAGAACTAATATCTTCTTTAGGCTGATATAAAAGAAATGTGTGTAAGTTATTTGCAGTTAATTATGCAACTCTACTTTACTACGTGTAAAATAAGTAATCTGCAGTAAATAGCTCTACTGTACTTTGATCCATCTCTGGGACTTCCACATCTTCATTGTCTTCCTCCATTGCATCCTCCTCTTCATTTTGTTCCTCCTCTTCATCATCATCTTCATCCACACCCCTTTTGTCCTGTTTCTCCACAAATTTCTCAATCACTGCATTTAGGCGTATTCTTGAAACTTTCTTGTTTTCCTCCAGCTTGAGTTGCAGACTTTTGTCCTCATAAGCTGGGTCGTCTTCATTTCTAAAATATCAGACTCCAACATTGAAATAGGAAATACAACTTGGCATCACTGAAATTTTGTGAAGAGTACATCATCAAGTATTTTGTATACCAGTACATACATGTACATAATGGGAGTATGATACTCGACTACTAAACTCATACCTGACAATTTTTGTGTCTCGTGGCAGATGGCCCAAAAATGTGTATTTGAAGTCCTCCTCCCTTCTCTTCTGAAGTTGATCCCCCACATCTGAGAATGCCTCCCTGGCTAAACGGTCAATAGCTGACCCCCTTTTATAAAAAAGTCAAATTATTTCTTAATTGAAACACTCTGAACCATATTCAATTTTCCAAATGATCACATTAGAATAATAAAAAAAAATGCCATAAAATCTTTATTTCATCTTAAAAAGTTCAATTCTTACTTGAGATGAAGTGCTCTGCTGTTGTTGGCACTGACAATGATATCTCTAATATCATTATAGTCAGGGAAACATTTCTTTTTGTTTACAAATTTCTCAATCTTCTTGTTGATTTCAGGATATCGTGTACCTTCAAAAATTTGAAAGTGAAGTTGAGAGAAGAAAAAATTATATATAAAACTCCTTTTTTCTATACAATTCTAAATTGAATGTATAATCAAGATGGAATAACACGCCTGGAAAAAGTCACTCAAATTAACAGAAAATTATTTTAATATGAAGACATAATGATCCTCTGAGAGATTTGGACTTCGGTTTTACGAATAACAAGTCCGACACTTTGTCCACTTCGCTATGGAGTAAGTTACACAATCCCGTCGATAAATCCTTTTAATAAAACGAAATGTCGCTTCAATCAGATGTCAGCCATTTTGTGATGATGTGTTATTCCATCTTAAAATTGAAACCTTTCAAAAAACTTCGAAACCATGGGCAATAAAACTTTAACATTATATATTAAATCCAATGCAAATTGGCTTCAACTTTATTGATGTTTGCAAGTAAACATTAAAAATTTAAAACTCCTGTGATGTTTTCCTTTTTCACAGTGCAGTTTACTGAGCTTTGTGTGTGATGTGCTACCTACCCGAGTATCTAAATTTCCTCTGCGAGGGTCGCCCAGTATCTGCACTGCTTTCTTTGATCTCACACAACTTGTTCCAAACTTTGACAAACTTCTTCTGATATTTCTCTTCCATTATGTAGGCTGAATCTTCATCATCCAAGTCAACTTCTGCTTCTTTTAACTGCTCTATTTTGTCTCGAATATCCTAAAAATTGAGAATTTTTGTTAACCATCTTTTTACATACAAATCAATGATTCCTCTTACCATAAATGCAAATCATATTCAAAATATTAAGTGAGGATGCTAATTTTCAAGAAGTTATCAAAGATAAGAGACATTGTCTCAAAAAGTTTCTATTTCATTCATTCATTTAATCATTCATACAGAAAATATATTTGTTTTCCTTTAGACTGAAATGTCACACTTTCATTGGTTTAAACATAGCACGTGATTGCCTCATATATCTCTATATTTGTTCGGTGAGAAATAATATTAGGCAATATGGCCGTCATTGGCCGACGCTTCGCTTACTCGTTTCGACATTTCATAGTATTTAATACATAAACCGCATGCCGTAAGTTCTTAAAGTATTTGGAGTAGTTGCCCTTTGAAATTCTTTAAAATTAGAGTAGTTGCCCTTAGAATATTGACGTCACATTGTTTTCTCTTGAGTAGAACAAAATGGCAGCATCGAAATTTGTCAAATCTCTGCCGAGGAAAGGGAAAAAACATTTAAAATTGAATAGCAACAAAACATTGTAAGTAAACATGGGTGAAGCAAAGATTTTTAAAGAGTATTTGAAAGGTGAGATTGAAAATTTTAAAGAGTTTAAATGAGTTAAATTGGACGAGATGTTAGGCATCTTGTACATGGCTTAACGTAGATCATCGCTATTTGTGAATTTGTGTCGCTTGATAGTCCTCGGGAAAACAAAACACTTATTAGGTTAGTTACTGACTCACCACAGAAATATATTGGGTTGATCAATCTCATAGATGGCTCGGCTTCGCCTCGCCATCTATGAGATTAATCAACCCAATATATTTCCGTAGTGAGTCAGTGACTAACCTAATAAGTAATAATATACCGGTATATATATATGTTATATAAAATTGAACCAATTTTCAAATAAAAGCTGACAGCAATAGTTTTGATTGACACAAAATCATCAAAGCAAATGTTACTGTGTAAGGGATAAAATTGCAATTAATATTTTAGAAATAAAAAGATAGTTGATTATGCCTTTCCACCAAAGTTTTGAATATTACCTCCAGTAACTTTTCTAGTCTTTCAACTTGCTTCTTTGAGCCCTTTTTCTTTTTCTTGGATTCATCTTGAGCACTCGTTGATGGCTCTACATCCAGACTTTTTGTCTCAGTTTCCTTGTCCTTACTTGAAGTATTCTTGGGTTTGGTTATACACTGGTCGCCAGTTGATAATCCTTGATCACAACTATTTGGTTCATCTGATGATTTATCTTTTTTAACATCCCTTGTTTTGTCTTCTGTGTCGAAATCTTTTGATGGTTGTTCATTCAAACTCTTCATTTCTTTATCTGTGTTATCTTTTTCACTTGCTGACAGCTCTGTATCTGATCTGGTTCGTTCTGTTTCTGATATATCAATTTCAATATCTTGATTTTTGTTGGAATTGTCTGATGGTTCTGTATTCGAAGTCTTAAATTCTTTTCCCGTCCCATCCATCTTGGTATCTTTTACAGCCAAACTTTCAGCACTTGAAGACTTGATGTCTGAAGAGTTTGTATTTGTATCCATCCTTTCTACCCCCTTATCTTTTTTTATGCTTAAACTATCAAATCCTTTCTTCACATTTTTTCCATCATTGCCTCTCCTTTGACTATCTTTTTTCGTTTCAATTTTTAACCCTGACTCCTCAAGGTTAGCCTCAGAGATTACACTAACAATTTTTAAGGGGCTATCATTGGCATTATGAAATCCCTCACCTTCAAGTCTGCACAAACCATTTGATGTTTCATTTTCACTGTAGTCTGGACTCTTAAATACTATGCAATCCTTATTCCAGGTGTCCTTTTTTTCAAAGTCCTTGGTTTGTTGGACTTTTTGATCACATTGATTTCTAATGATCTTCAGTAAACGACTCCCTTTAGACTCCTTTAAAGAACTTGCCTCTGCAGTTTCCTTTCCTCTTTCATTAGTTTTGCTCTCTCTGCTTTCTACCCCATTTTTATTTAATTCGTCTACTTCATCTGTTTGCTCTATAAGCTGAATTTCTTCAGCAGCTGTTTCTTCTCCATTCCTAGCTGTTTCTTCCACATTGCATACATCCACTTCCATCTTTGAACTGCTATCCGGAAGTACCTCTCCAGTTGATAAAGGTGAAAGGGGAAGGTTGTCTTTTACCAAGTGTTTCAACTTCTTAAACATGTCTTTAAAATTCCTTGCAGAAAAAGATCCTTCTTTATGCTGTTTTTCTTGAGGTTCTGTAGTAGTAGAGTCTGGTGATTTGTCAATAATCGATTCGCAAGAGCTGACTTTTTCCATTTTGTTATCTGATTTGGTGTTTTCACTGTTTTGCATACATCCTTCAGAGGAAAAATGACTAGAAGTTGATGACTTGTTTAAAACTGCACTTAGATTGATATTATTTTCCAAGGTCTGCTCATTATTTTCTTCTTTATGTTTGCCTTCATTGTTTGTTACAAGGGTTTGATCATCCTTCACTGTAGAGTCACAAGTATCTTTCAGATCTTTCCCAATCCCTGAGATATTGTAATCAACCAAAACACTACCAGTGCTGTCATCAGAAAAATCATCATTCAGAACCACCTCAAAATCTTCATCTTCTCCTTTCAACACAGTTTTTCTTTTAGGACATTCATCCTCAGAGGAGCTTTCAAGTGATTCAATTTGAATATCATCCATAGGTTCAGAATCTTTCTCCGATATCACGGATGCCTCTGTACATAATTTTTTAGAGACCAGTCTAGTAGATGAACTGTTAGATGTGGTGCCCTGCATTTGTGATTCGTTTGCCGTGCTTCCCTCTTTTTCCTTCACTTTTTTGGTTGGGTGTTCATCATCAGATGAGGGAAATTTGTCTCTTTTTCTTTTTTTCCTCTCATATTCCTCGTCTTTATTCAATTTAAGTTCTTGCAAAAAATCTCTTATGTACAAGAAGACTTCATTGGGATTACTTTCAATTTTAACACGAGCAATATGAATACTGTTACGAAAAGCTGCTGAAACAAGATACTCTTCTCTGCTTTCCTGGTGTCTTTTCTTTATGAGTTTGATAATGGCAGGTTGTTTTTTCAAATGCTTCTTGCATAACTTAAGAAACTGTAAAGACACAGTTAAAAGAATTGTATTTCGAATATCTAAAAAATAGCATTCTTTACAATAGTCAAAAAATATATTATAGATGTACAGCTTACCTCTGTGAATTCTTCCATCACTGCAACTTTTGACTACTGAAAGAAATTGCAAAAATTCAATTAAAAACTTGGATATTTTACATATATATTTGTAATTATCATAAAATAATACATTTTCAAGCTCGATCTGTATGAAATAGTTTTTTTTCACAGATAATTCAATGACATTTCAACAACAAAAACCAACAATATACATGTACAATAGTTGAACATTCCTTCTTATAGCTAAATTTTTTTGAATAGTTTCAATAGTAAAGCAGAGTATCAGTTTCACACTTATATAGAGCAGGAGGTTTATTGGATGCTGAAGGATTGACAGGTATGTTTGATAAACAGATAGGCTGTAAAGCCTAGAGTGAATAAAGAATAAATGAATGATAAACATTATGCAATTTCCCCCCCCCCCCAAAATTATCAAAATCAAAATTGATTCCCATCTGGTAGGTAAATTAGGGTATCACATACGTCTTTGACCATCAAATGGCAATTAATTCTCTAAACTTTTGGATGTACCCAACCTATTCATTCATGATGGAGTGCATCTTGCATCTCTGTATTCTTCAAAGCTTTCAGAAGTTCATCGATTTCATTCTACAAAATGTTGTGTTGCTCTGTTGAGTATTGCATGGCTTACCTATACAGTAAAAATTCATCTAAATGCCTACTTTTCCTCTAGGTTATCATTAAATGATAATTAAATAGGGTACAAAACTTCAGCCTAAAGGAATAGAATAAAATTTAATTGTACATGTAAGATACAGTATTTATATAGTAAACATATCAAGTTAAGAGCACAAGGGCTCGCTTGTCGTATACTGCAGTTCTTTTTAATTTGTTCTTTAAGCAACCGAAATTAACGCTAATTATCAAGTGCTACATGTATCTGAGTGATTATAATATATAGAAAATTTATGTCACTCAAATGTAAACCTTTCTTGCTGTCAATAACTTTGGCAAATGTGTTTATTATGCGCCAAGCAGATAAAAGTCAGACAAAAGGGATAAGTTTCCAACCTAGATCTTGTCAAAATGGCAAGACAAATCATGCAAATAGGAGAACTTGTTAAAAACACAGCATGAACAGAGGATCCTCTAGATAGAATGTTCTATAGTTAAAATGACAGATGTCCTACGTGCCCGGTTCAACGAAAGAATTCATCCCCTAAACTTGTTTCGTAGCAAATAAATTATTGTGTTGTATCTTCCTTAACTTTTATGGGATTGGACTCAAGTACAGTACCTACATTGCTGTTTTTTCAATTCATAGCCCCATTTTGCCCCATAAATTGTATAGGAAATGGAAACACTAAAACATTTAACATCTCGTTTGAAATTTTTATTTTATTTATGTCTTATGGCAAATAATAAACTTATAAAGACACTTCACAATCTGACAACCGAACCCTTGTACTTAGAGTTAGTAAGCGGTTGTTGGGAAACGATAAAACAAAAAAAGTTATACATACCCAGTGATAAACTATGCATTGAATTATGAAGATCTTTTGATGAGTTTACATCAATATATTGAATACATCTAACATCACACCACTACACATGATCTCTTGCTTACATCATTTTGGAGCCATAAAATAAAGGGAAATAACTAAATATCAAAAGAAGTCACTTCCGGTTTTTATGATTGTCAAGTCGTTCTTATAATATTCGTCTGGAATTCGCAAGAATATTCCGCGGAATGGACACGACCAAAGACAGGCCGTGTAACATTATGCTTGGCGATTATGAGGGTTTTAAATGATGAAATAGAAAACTATAAAAAATATTTTAGTTTTACGTTGACCGTATGGTAGTTCGAAATATCTGACGGTTTCCCTACCTTTTTTAACGATTTTGATATTTTATTGATATTTTCATGACTTGATTGCTTCTTCTTTTAAATTATAGTGGTATGGGACACTTCCATATTGTGACGTATTGTTTATCGAAGTAAGCAATAAAATCAATTGTAATTATATAGGTAGTTTCTTTCCCAATATTGTCACCTATAACTCTGTCCCGAGTTTTTGCTTCCACCACTTTTCGCTTGATATTTCGATAATAATAAATACCTTTGTGCTTAAACAACGTTCATCCACTGATATGAAAAATGTCCAGATTATCTGTTTTAAAACGCCCCCTCTACCGCTTCAGGTTTCAATACACATCCCAAAATAGAAATTAAGTCTACGGGAATTTTGCATTGCATCAGTCATTAAAAAGCCCGGATGATAACGTTGAAAAATAGCGCGAGTTGTCCCGAATACTTCCGAATGGAGAAAAGATGTAAACATTTTCCATTATAAATCTCAGTAAAAAATTTATTTTCGTTCCTGTGAAATTTTATGAGTGAAAATGGATAATTTGTCAATGAAGATATCTTGGATATTTTCCGTTTCATTGATTTCAATTGTGCTTCTTTCACAGGTATGTGTATTTCTGTTAAAAATCATCAAAATGTGATGGAAGCAATAACTTGGGACATACGATGTACTATAACAGCATTGTTAACCAAAAGGAAACTTTATGAGTTTGTAATTTGCTACAGTGATTTACAGTTTAATTGTTACCTTAACATCTGATTTAATACATTGCAAATGAATATATAACATATACTGACAACACTACATTACTTAGATTTAGAACAAGCAATCATAAACTGCCAATTGAGATAGACAGATGGAACAAACTAATATACTTAGAAATCAACGATTTTGTAATTTATGTAAAAATAACATTGGTGATGAATACCACTATAATATGATATGTCCAGATTTGAAAGAATATAGGAAAGCCTATTAACCATCAATGTAATTTAGACGACCAAATGCTTTCAAAATTTTTAAATTATTTTCATGTAAATGAATAGCTATAATTAATAATTAATGTAAATTTATCAATATTATAAATAAGAGAATCAACTCTCCAGGTTGATGTGTACAGCATACACTCTTGTTTGTGCATACCAATGTCTGTGTGTTGTATATTTTTGTATGTTGTTTTATACAATATGAGAATAAATAAAATGAAAAAATGAAATATCAAATATTTATAATAATCAAAGATTAGTCCAATATGCAAGATCATCAGGTAAAAATAGTTTTACTTATTTAAACACCTCTCTGAAACCTCGTTCACTATTTCAGATTTGGAGGCTATCAGTTGGCGGGAGGGATTCCCCACTAAGTCAGGACTTGTGTGAGCCTCTTGTACCTAACCCATATTGTTGTTGATAACAGTTATTCTGACTAATGAATTGTTTTTTTTATTTACAGTATTTTTCTTAATAATAACATGTATGGCAAATAAAAAATCATGCTTACTATGAAAGAAGTTTTTACAAAGCGCTAAGTATAAAAATCAAAGTACTGAAAAGGGCTAACCTTGGATGTAAAACTTATTTCAAAATTCACTTACATTTCCATTTCGATACTTTATAATTTTGGTTTAGTTGATAAAAGCGTACATGTAGTTATACCAATCCTCTATACCTTCATTATTTATTTAAAATAAGAAATAGTAGATCTCAAACTAAATAAAATACAATTTCTCACTAAGTTTTCTATTCAGCTTTCGTTACTATTTGCTATTTCCTGAAATCATAATTTATCTCCAAACCTAGAGTTTACAATCGTTTCAATTTCTTTGTAAGATATCTTTGTTTGATAACAGATTTATTTGACAATTTTCATCGATCGAATAAAATTTTTGGAATTTTTGACGGTA
The DNA here is from genome assembly GCF_963853765.1 of Magallana gigas. Taxonomy (NCBI): domain Eukaryota; kingdom Metazoa; phylum Mollusca; class Bivalvia; order Ostreida; family Ostreidae; genus Magallana; species Magallana gigas. The sequence goes on along the minus strand of NC_088854.1, from coordinate 17,914,461 downwards.
ATTATAAGTATATGATGAATTAGTCATGGATAACTTTGATACCTTTATATTGCGCAATCATTTGATATCTGTATAGAGAAGCTTAATTTGCTTTCATTTAGGTATGGAAGAATAGTGAAGAGCAATGGAATGCGCAACACTAAGATTCTTTGTATATGTTTATAACCATCCAGTGTGATGCAGCGTGCATGTAGTTCAGTCAACATGAAAGGCAGAGAGCTGGTCGAGTGGTTCTGGGCTTGGACTAATCACCCCAGTCGGCGCACCTCTGGAATTTGTCAGTATAGTGGACAGGACGAAACAATCCTGTTATTGTGAATCAATAATATTTATAAGAATGTATTTTATAAAACAATGACTGATTTATGCTTGATTAGCAAGTATGACCGAAACGTTTTATCGCAAAAATGTACAAGTAGAAAAGTGTTTCCATAATATTATTTTTTTTATAATTAGAACAAAGATGTTGTGCATATTCGGCACTATAAAGTATGATAAAAACATATTTTTTTTTATAAATAAAACAAACATGTTGTGCAGATTGTGCACTTATGTATGATGTAAACATCAAATGATGTTACTATGGAATAAAAATAGTTGTAGTGATGTCACACGTATGAAAATGGGACGAAATAGAATAAATTATAGAATAAACATTTGTTGCTTTTGTTTCTATATACATATTAATCACGTATATTAATTAATTAGACAATAATTGTGTTATATACAAATGCAATTCAATTCAATTTCTTTATTGCAAAAGACATACGTCTTATAGCACTTATAAGGTGAACATTACAAAAATAAAGGCAAAAATGGACTGTCAGTCCTTACAAATCTTGCAGTTTGCGTGCACTCATATGTTTACAAAATAATTTGTATTTGGAGAATGACATTAAGAGATACTGAAAAATATACACACAAAAATGACACATATATATTATACATATATTGATAGTATTAATAATTGAATTAATAATTGATAGCACAGACTTCGCCTGAGCAGTTTAATTAGTCGGCAATTAGTCCTTCAATATACATGAAATCGTTAAAAAATATACATCTACATAATAGTTTTGAATGCAATATATTTGGAGAACTTAATTATGCGTATCTAAAGTTGTCAATAGCACGGTTTTTTTTTTGTTTTTTTTATTTGATAACTTATACGTCATCTATATGAATAGATTAATTATTTATTCATTGCTAAAATGTCCCTAGAATTTACCAAACTTTGAAAGTATCAAACGGCTAATAACATTGAAATTACTAATACTTAAAGCAGAATACTGAAGTCTTATAACAAATATGGTAAATTTATCAACTATATAAAAATTATTTATGAAAATGAAGTTAAAAATTTTGAACTCAAATCATGTCCAAGCTATTCCCCAACTTAATCACATTCACAAACAGAGAAAGTCTATGTGTGAAAACATATGGAACGCCGGGGCTGTCTTATATGAGGATTTAACATTATACGCAGTGTTCTCCTCATTATATTTGGTAGTATATTCATTATATGAGGTCTTAATTTTTTTATTTTATATCGTGTGCATTTTCCATTATAATAGTACTTCTTTCATTATATGATATGTAGTTATTTCGCTATATTATGTACAGTTATCATTATATGAGGTGCTTCCAACATTATATGAGGTGCTTCCAACATTATATGAGGTGCTTCCAACATTATATGAGGCGCTTCTAACATTATATGCGGTCTTTCTAACATTATATGCGGTGAACACAACATTATATTATGTACTTCTCACATTACATACAGTATATTCATTATTATATGTAGTATTTCTGTTATTATGATGATGATGAGCGTTAAATATTATGTCCGGTGTTATATAGTGCCTTTTCCCCCTAGCCATCTTTCCCCCCGGAAAAATGGCTATGTAGCAGTTTTTCCCCCCGGAAAAATGGCTATATAGCAGTTTTTCCCCACGGAAAGCTGACTATATAGTGGGTTTTCCCCGTTATATAGCCAGATTACCCCCACGAAAAGACTTCTATATAGTGGAATTTAATTCCCCCCTTTTTTACATTCCGGTCATGTTTGTGGCAATAATTTGCAATAACTGATATGACATGAATTTCTCATAATAAAAGGATAATTATGGCATTTATCAACACATAGAATAAAATATATGGTTATTTCACCTCTGATATGAATAAAGGCACGCGCCTTCATAACATTACTGTGTCATCACCATTTATTTCACCTTTTGTTACACCTTTATGGAACACCTTTTACATGGATTTCGGAATACCTCGAATCTTTCTCATCTAATCGATGCTTATCTACAGGTATGACTTCGACGTTATGACATAAACATTTTTCACAGAACACGTCAAAATACATATGAGTGAAATTACGCCGGTTTGGAACTTTAATTTTCCCATGCATTATCATCTATGTGTAAGCTCCTCCAAAGAAACTAACCGACCAATCTTGTCTTAATTTTGTGGAGAAAGGGAATAAGAAGTGGAAATAAACGTACTGCTCCCTTGGTCCAAAAGGCTACTAATTTTAAATTAATACCGTTAAATATAATCATATATTTCTACTCAGTTTAAATATCAAACGAGAGACAGAGCGCAATGATATGTCGCGAAATTGAAATGTTTTACTTTTTTTTAAATGAAATGGCTTCACAACCAGAACGAAATCGGTAACTTTGCTGGTTACTTTGGAAAATGTAAAACGGAGCCTGAACTACCCGTATGCATATAATATCATTCACTGCATGCTAATTTTTCTGCTTTTTATTTTGCAACGTGATTTATAAATACACAATGTTGAAAACGATGCATTATAAAACAAGATACATGTATACGATTCACTCACCGAAAATGTAATCATATTATTTATTTCAAATATTTTTTTGCAATAAAGATTTACTTGTGTGCCATATTGTTTCCTCGAACAATGAAACAAGGGTAATTAGAAAAAAAAACTCACAAATTTTTTTTAAGAGCTGACTTATTTTGTTTTAGATAAAAGCTTGTTCTTCTAATCAATTGGCAAAAAAAAGTTGCAAACATGTGCGCTTTTGTTTATTTTTTATTTGATAAAGAAATATATGAGTGAGTGTGTATACTTAAAATATGTTTTTACTTTTAAATGACCGAAAAATATGATGATGTGATCTCTAGTTTTTGAGATATGGGACCCCAAAAACACACTATTCATTATAATTGGATTTCAAACATCGGGCTCTGAAACATTAAGGGCCCCTACCCTGGGGGATTAAATTTTCAGGTCATCAACTAGTGGTATACCACTACCACTGTGAAAATATGGTTTAGTGGTCATCTCTAGAATTTGAGATTCGGGCCCACACTTATAGAACACTATTCAATCAATATACCGGTAATTGGCCCCGGGGATTTAAACATCGGGCCCTGAAACATCGAGGGTTCCTACCCAGAGGGTTGAAATTTTCAGTCATCTACAAGTGGTAAACTACTGCCACTGTGAAAATATGGCGATGTAGTCATTTCTAGTTATATGCACTATATTCATTATAATTGGATTTTAAACATCGAGCTCTGAAACATTGGAAACAAAATTTCTCTAAAACAGAGGTTTAGCCTGAATAAAATTTGTACAAACAGACAAAAGGACTAATAAATTTAATTAAAAAATTCTCACAACAGTTTTCACTTACAAATTCTCATCACAGAATTATGCATATAAGTGTATATCTTGTAAAACCAAGTACTTTTATCAATTAAATTACCTTAATTATAAGTTCTATGATTAATTCCATTAAATACATGTTCAATTTTTAGCATTGTCTATAAAAAATAATAAAACGGCAAAACAAAACTTAACCTGTACAGATGAATGCAGATATATGCAACTTAGAAGTGAAGGAACATTGATTTTAATTTTCACTGGGTTTCCATATTTATCTTTTATAAAATATGAACCAAAAACGTGAGGGAGAAACCCTACGCTGGGGGAAAAGCTACTATATAGTAGCTTTTCCCCCCCGGGGGGGGGGGGGAGACTACTATATAGTAGGTTTTCCGGGGGAAAAAGCTATTATGGGGGAAAAACTGCTATACAACACCGGTCCTGTTAGCATTCCGTGCGGTATAGTTTATGCATTTCGTTGTGATGTAGACACAAATTTTCAGGTCTTTCGCACTCCTGCATAAATAATTGATCAGTATGATATATTTTAACACTTATATACCTGGAAATATGATAAAAACTTACAAATAGACATTAATATTGACACAGAACATAGAAATGTATCAATTATATAAAATTTCAGGTCATTTGAAATTTTCAGGTCAATTCAAATTTTCAGGTCTTTCATATTTCTGTGTGAATAACTGGTCATTATGATATTTTTTAAACAAAATTATACCTGGAAATATGATTTAAACCCCCACAAGTAATTTTATTTGATAAAAATCTTAGAAAAGTATCATTTATATAAAATTTCAGGTCTTTCAGGTCATTAGTATTTCAGGTCTTTAGTACGTCCCATGTGGTTTTGATATCTGTATCTCATTCAATCTGTTAACTTTATGTCTTATTTATCTATTAACGATGAGGGTGTTTATGATTCAAGGGTCTGCATTTGTTATGTAAATATAACATTATACGATTGAGAGTATGAGAGAGAGATAGACTCAGAGAGAGAGAGAGAGAGTGTGTAATTACAGTGTAACGTTACATGTAATTGTTATTGATTGCCTTGCTTCCATGAACCATTTATATATTTCAATAATGCCACATTGCACTAGAAATATTGCTGACAAAGATGTTGAGAGAGATCATGGAGAGAGAGAGACTGAGAGAGAGAGAGAGAGAGTATGAAAAGCCATAACAAATTTTATAGAACTTTATATGTCATTACCCACTTAATGAGTTGTTATAGCTGTTATCATGGTAATGTTTTGACCATGTCTCAGATACTGCATGTGCCCATAAAAAGGTGTAATCTAGGACACACCCTTTTTTGATAGTGACAGCATTTAGCTGTAATGATAGCTAGTGTATCTTTTTTCTTCTAATCTACAGATTTACCTGCGGCTTCCAGATGATCTGAAGATCGGGAATATAGAAAATATTGTCAATTTGATATTGCTAATGACCCAGTCATGTCTGCTGAAGCCCAGAAGGTACTTCTTTGTCATGTAATAAACTTACAACTTGTCTTCCATATGTAGATATTCTTGGTTTAAGCTGATTGAAAGCCAAGCAAGGTCATCTAAATAGCTACAGCAAAACTCGGTTATAACAAAGTCACTGGGACCTAAGAAATTACTTCGTTATATCCATAATTCGTATAACCGTATAAGAAATCCCAAATCCAAGATAACTTTGCTATATCCGTGAATTCGCAATATCCGTGTTTAATGTACTAAACAAGTTTTAATGTACAATGTCTTGTGTAAAAGGGAAAGGTTTATATGGGCATCTTGTTGCAAATCTGCTTGATTATCTGTATTTTAAGGGGTGGGAACCTCTGAAAGGAATACCAGGAGTTTGAAAATATTATAAACTTTAAGAGATGTGTTTTACACTCTCTGAGAAAATGGGATTTGCAGAAATCCCATGAATTTCTTATGCTGGAAATATGTTTTTCAGATTAGTTTTTGTTATTGACGCAATCATATTTTGGTGTACATAGATTGTGATAGTTGAAACTCATACAGACAATCATATGTTACATAAGTGTTACATAAGTGTTTATGACTTTGATCTTTGTTCAATATATTTAATATCTTTCTGTCCACTGGATATCTAATATCTTTGAAGTTACACCATTTAAGTTATACACATTCATTACATTTATCATGTGTGTGCAGAATTGATTGAGCCAGGTTTCCTGATGTTGTCATATAAGTGATACATTGTACATCGTCGGATACCCACGGGTGATCGCGTCTTTTACTTATAAGTAAAAGACGCGATCACCCGTGGGTATCCGACGATGTACATTGTACTGCTTTAAAAAGTATATATCACTTGTGACTTACTGGTATATTAGTACATATTTCATTTGTAAAATCATTTGACAAATTTAAAGTGTTTTGTAGTACTGAAATGTTTTTATGGCTTTTAAAATTACTGAAAGTACATGCACATGATGCAACTATCTTTTGACGCTGTATATAACAAAAAGAAACTGTCAGCTGGGTTTAAAATTAGTGGCAAAATGATATAATACATGTATGTACAATATAAGAAAAGATTACATTGTTAGTAATTGCACATTCCATAAATAACTTCATTGAATATATACATGTAATTATTTGATAAGTGCACAATGTTTGCAAAAATTACATGTAATTCTCTTAACACTTTATGTTTTTTTCTATTTTAGCTTCCAGACCATGACATTAATGAATATTTCTTGAATGGAATGCATGAGGATTAGAATGGGACCTTATTCTGCCTTTTTACCAACTCACACCATCTTTTCAAGATTTATGGAGCCAACCACAGAAGAATTTGTTCTATACACATCATTCATAACATTCATATTTATGTTGCATAACTTTAAATGTTACTGGATGAATTGTGTTCACATAATGAATACCAGCAAACTTTTTATCGAGTGCACTTTATTTGTATTTTTCCTACCCATCCATCTAACATATGTTTTTATATAACATATTCATATACATGTAACATTTTTGGAAACAGCTATTTTTTTTAAATTGGAATTTAGCCTTACTATTTTATACAACTTTTTTTTAAAAGGGACTTGGACACGATTTTAGATCAAAATTTTGTTTTGAATTTCTTTATGCATAAAATGATTTACTTGCACATTTTGAATAATTGACCATAATTTGAATGTTAGAAGTCAAGTTATAAGAGAGATACAGGGGTAAGAATTTATTGTTATGTACCGTAAACAAAGCTCGAGTCTTATGTTTGTTTACAAATAATATAAAGTATGAAATTACCACTTCTTTGAGAAAATGATTCATAGAAAAGAAAGTAAACTGATTCGATGTGATCATAAATGATATTATTAATAGAAAAAAGCAACATTTGAATTAAACTTACACCAATAAAACACATATGTAAATAATAAAAAGACTCACGCTTTGTTTATAAAACAAAGAATATTTAATTCTTTATCTTTCTTTTAACTCAGTATTTGACTTTCAAATTTTGACAAAGCATTAAAAATACCCATATCAACCATTCTAAATATTGAAAATGGAAATATAAAATTTTGAATTTTAAGCTCAAATCGTGTCCAAGTCCCTTTAATATACTCTTTTGTATACAAACAGAACAAAAATACTTAGTTACAATGGGAAATGGACATAATATATATAAAAGTGTCTGATAAAAGTATAGGTCTTGTTCATGAACAGAAGAAATTGACAGAAAAATATTCAGTTTTAGCCATGAAATACAAATATTAATATTTTTTAAGAATATTATTTAATCTAAATAAGTTATAAAAGTTTTTTTTCCTTTATTCCAATGTTTGGAAACAAATCCAATATATAATTAAAATTGCTGTACAGTATATCCTATTGATTCCTATAATATATCACTTTAGTTTCTTGAACAGCATGTTTTTTAATTTTTTTTTTTTAAAATGATGTATACAACGTCATTAATTTATTTTCATTATATTCAACTAGATACAAATAGGCCTTCTGCAACCTTTTCATTGTTTAAATGGTATGGAGTTTTAATTACCTTTCATATGAAAAATGACATCTAAATCTTAAATTGCTGTACATCATATCCTATCCATCTAATGTATCACTTTATTTATGTTGAACTTCGTGTCTATTAGTATTATGATTTTTTTTAGAATGATATATGCAATTTCATTAATTTATTTTTCATTTTAAGAAAATTCATTTTAAAAAGATCTCTTACAACCTGTGTATTTTTTTTTCAGTTTACATAACACAGTGTATTAATTGAATGTAGTTGTGTAGATTTATACATGTACCTACAAGCATTATACATTTAATATTCACCAGGTACATGTACCAGCCTACTATATTTGATAAATAAATGTACTTCTTTCATGCCTTTTTCATGCCCTTTACTCAGTGTTATATGTATTGTTTATAATTAAAATACTTTGAAAACTTTTCTCAATTTATTTATTTTAATAAGATTAAGAAACGGACGTTAATGCACGTTTTCAAGAGTTGTCTCTCTTGGGGACAATAATGAATGCTCCCAGGGTTCATGACCCTGAATATTGAGTAGGCTGTGAGGTGTGATTTGTCTAGCCCTGCTTATACATTCTTAAATACTTGATGAGGATTACAGTATATCTTTCCAAATTATAAGGCATGAAAAAAGATCTGCACATTGTCTATTTAAGTTTCACCTGATAAGTTAATCTATATAATGGAAAATGCACACGATATAATGTAAAAAAGACCTCATATATATGGCACGCCAAATTCACAAAAATGAGCTCATCATAGTTTCACAGTCGATAAACTATGTTTAACGGTTTTAAACTTTACGGACAGAAAACTATAGTTAACGACGATAATCTATATTTTACATCGGTAAACCATAGTTAACGCGATAAACTATGTTTCAGAAGTGAAAAACTATAATTAAAACTGAAAACAACCATTTTCGATTGCAAAACATAGTTTATCTGATAAATATAGTTTCACGATTGTGAAACTATGATTAACAACTCTAAACTATAGTTAACGAATGTAAATTATAGTTTACAGATGTGAATCTATATCTATCAGCAAAATCTATCGTTAACGTTATTTTCAGACAGATAAACTTAGATTATCATTCGTAAACTATATAGTTTACAACCGTTAAATATGTTTTTGCAGATGAAAACCATAGTTAACAGATCGTTAATTATAGTTAAAGAATCGTTAACTATAGTTTACGGTTCGTAAACTATAGTTAACAATAAACTATTGTTAACTGTAGTTTAACGTCCGTAAACTACAGTGAACAGTCGGTAAACATAGTTTATCATCTGTGAAACTATATTTAACGCCGTTAATCTATATTTCATATCTGTAAACCATAGTTAACGCGATCATCTATGTTTCAGAAGTGTAAAACTATAATTAACACTGAAAACAACCATTTGCGATTGCAAAACATAGTTTATCTTATATATATAGTTTCACGATTGTGAAACTATGATTAACAACTCTAAATTATATAATAGTTAACGAATGTAAATTATATATAGTTTACAGATGTGAATCTATATTTATCAGCAAAATTTATTGTAAACGTTTTTTACAGATAGATAAACTATGATTATCAATCGTAAACTATAGTTTACATTCGTGAAATATAGTTTCACAGATGTAAACTACAGTTAACGAATCGTTAACTATAGTTTCGGATCCGTAAACTATTGTTAACAGCAGATACACCTAGTTTATCGACTGTGACACTATGTTTAGCACATTTTTGTAAATTTGGCGTGCCATACTATTGTCAACCGACGCGACGCGGAGGTTGACAATGGTTTTCGAGGGGTGTCAATTTCAACCGTTATCCTCACAAACAGGCACTATTTATTTTGTTATACTGAATGTCTTAATTTTTAAGAAAATTTAAGGCTTTTATATAGGAATAACGTGAATTCTACAGCGAACCGTACGCGCATAATTTTCGCGCATGTAACAATTTTTAATGTTACCCGTTGCTAAGTGCGTTGCTAACGCTGAGGGTAATAGAACGGATTATGAACTGCGTCTTAACCATTCAGATTTCAGTATTTAACATGAAAGTATAACAAATATAATGAATATACTACCAAATATAATGAGGAGAACACTGCGTATAATTTTAAATCCTCATATAAGACAGTCCCGGCGTTCCATAAAAACATATATTCCTTTATTATTTATGCAGTAAAATAGTATTTAAAACTAATTAAAATTATGTTTATGATTTTTATAGGGTACGTTCTCTCTTGGAGAAAACGTACCCTAACGTACGTTCTCTCTTGGAGAAAACGTACCCTAGGAATTGGGTACGTTTTCTCCAGGGTAAGTTTTCTCTTAGGTACGATTTCTCCTGATACCACACGTATACCTACTCAACCCGTTTTAGAGAAGTGTACTAACATAACCTTCTCATGGATTTTACCAGGGGACAAGTGCCCACTCAAGCTTAACGAAAATAAAGTGCAAATTGAGGAAGTGAAACGGCTATAAAATGTCTAAATATATAATTACAGGAAGATGTGCTGATTATAGAATGGTTAATTGATATCATATTGTATTGGACATTAATTAAATATGTTATATACATAAGTGCTTTTACAAATACGAAACTATTTTCTCTGTTTACACACATTTAAATTTTTTTCTAATAGTAATGGCTAACCAAGAATTCGATCTGTTTATTGCATACAGTTCTGCAAACACACAGCCAGCCAAAAAGATAATGGAAGACCTGGAAGAAAGGTTTAAGATCAAATGCTGCTTTGCCGATAGGGACTTTCTTCCAGGAACTGAAATCGCAGTCAATATTTCTTTTGCGATTGAGAAATCAGACAAAGTGTTAATGTTGATCAGTCCTGACTTCGTTGAAAGTGGTTGGTGTTGGTTTGAACAACAAGAAGCGTTCCGGAAATACGCCCTTGACAAGAGACATTGCATTATTCCTGTTATGTTGGAAACTGTCGACGAAATGCCAAAACTGTTACGAAACATAACTTATGTGGATTTTCAAAAGGAAGATGATCCAGTAAAAAGGATATACAAAGCATGTATTCACCACACCGTTCAGGAAGAGGCGTGTCAAGATGAAAACAAAGAAAATTCAGGTTTATGCGTTCCACACTGGGGTGTTTCTCGTCATTTCTACGACTACAATGATGATTTTGTGGAGGCAAAGGAGCGCATAGAGTTCTTGGAAGAAGAAACTGATTTAAAGATATTACAGAAATACTTTGATGACGCAGCTGAAAAAAGTGATTTTGATCTATTTCAAAGCATATTGGAGAACAAGCACATGAAACTGAACCCCAATAATGTTTTCAAAGTTTGTGTGCATGTTGCTGGGAACAGATTAACTCATGAGCTTATTGATACAATATTTCAAAACATAGACAAGGGGTTTTCTTACAGACACTTTAAGAATGCATATCTTGTTGCCTGCTTAAAAGGACCTCCATATTTGGTCTCTAAATTTGATGAGCTGGGGTGCAAGAACCTGATAGATGCCTCATTTGTTGAAAGCTTGATCCCCGGAAGTCCCTTCTGTGCCACTGAGAAAAATGAAGTAATTGACAGCATTCTTAATGAAACAGGCTGGAGCGACCAGGATTTGCTGTCTTTCTTGCAAACAGCAATTCAGTCAAGAAAACCAGCAATCATTAAAGATTTGCTCAATCTCATATCCAAGATTCCATTCCAAATATTTTCCCTGTTGATTTTCGTTTCAGATGAACAGACTTGTATAGAGGTTCTTCACAGAGAAAAGTATCGAGGCCAGGCAGATTTGCAAGTTGCCTTATTGAGATCTTGTATGATGAAGATGACGGCCTTAACAAGAGAAATATTAAAGCAAGGAATTATCTTAGAACCAAATATTTTCAATAAAATGGATTTCAGTGTGGAAGAAGTCGGAATTTTTATTGAAGAATACCCATGGAGTTTAGAAGAATTGATGGAAATTAACAATTTATTAACTAAACCCCAGTTCAAGAGATTGGTCAAATCTGAAATTCAAAAGAAAACTTTATCCAGCAGAAATACAACATTACTATACCAACGTTGAAAATACGATATTTAAGGTTAAAAAAATTAAAAAAAAAAAAACTTCGAAAAAAGTCGGTATGAAGTCTTGTATTCTGAGAAATACTGACCAAAATCCAACTTTTTTAATATTTGTAATAAATAATGATAAGTAATAAAGGTCACTACATTCTCTTCCTGAAATAAAGGTTTTTGATTGTATCTTTTATGTCTTTGACACAAGATACATGTACATGACATAATTTTATATAATATATAAAGATAAATTTTAAACCATTATCCAGTAACAATGTATTTTATTTTATTTTTTTTTAGAACAGATTTTTTTTTATATAAGTATTTCAGCTTACTTGACAAGCTGACATATATTTGTACTATAAAAACATAACAAGATCAAAAGCAAGCAGTGCTCTATAGTTATCGTTGAACACAATAACAACAAAAGTTACTCATTTGATAGGTCTTATGATTATTTTGGGTAAAACTGCAATACTAAAACTTGGAAAAGGAGAATGCACAATGGCTCTTTACAATATCATCTTTTTCTTTATAATAAATTTGTGATCATAACTTAATTGTTAATACATGTAGTTATTTCAAACAACATTGAAAGTTATATTTCAGCAGGCTGCAGCTCACCCAAAAGCTCTAAATATGAACTCGAGAAAGACTGATAATTAGATTATATCTATCAATGGCAAAGCACATACAAACAAAACTGCACACAGTATTATACTGCATTTCATCCTAGTATAGTACATGTACATACATTTTATTTAATTTACTAGTGGATATTTGTATACCCCCAATATCTATCTAAATATACCACCATGGACCAATTAAATAAATAAATTTGCATTTAATGATTACAATTTATAAACAGTTAACATCATTGTTCATTGTGAACGCCATTGCAGATTGTGTATGTACATGTTTTTTTTTACATCGAATAGTCAATGTAAATGTGAAATATATAGTCATGTAGATAATTAACGGGTATATGAGACATCATGAACCAGCATTAAATGTATTCCATTTTTTTTTAAAAAAATTAGTAGTTTAAGTGCTAGCATTTGAAAACATTTAAACACAGCACCTCTTGAATAAAAGAAGAATGTATTAATATACAGTTCAATGTACTGTATGGATGGACACATTTTAAGCCTGAGCAAAGTCAGTATTGCTATAATAACAACACCATCAACCAAGAGGCAGTTTCAAACATCATTAACACAATTTAACTTGCATGTTCATAAAACTCTAAACCGTTTTAGAAAACAGACTTAAAATTGCACAATAAAACTAATTGAAGGGCTATCAATAAATTCAAAACAGATTAATTAATACATCTACTTAAAGCACATTTTATATTTTGACAGAAAATGTTCATTGGAAACCCTATAACTTTTAAAATTAAAAAACTGCAAGTTGCATTTATTAGGAAGAAATTAAAATGCATATGATTAAAAATAGATAAACCTTTAAGAATCCTAATCAATTTCATAATTTTGTAAATGTAAAGACACTCCCTCCTCCAAAATTCCACTAATAAAATGTATGTGATAAGAAGAAGTAGACATTTCAAGCAAAATACGGTATATTCTACAACATATATGTTCTAAATTCAAGTGGCACACTAGCTCTTATGCAACAGAAGAAATATTGTATTGTTATTGAATTGCAGAGGTAAGAGTCCACATGGACTTTTGGTGTTATTCACCATTTAGAATCATAATGTCTCAGTAATAAATAACTACAGTGTATGTACACAGTTTTGTCCATGGTAAATGAGAGTTGAGCATTTAATTCTGGCCATTATGTCAAATACACATGCTTCCAGAGAAGACTGAAATGAAAACTTCTTTAGATTTTGTTGAGATCTTATTATTATCACCACAGTCTGGTGTGATTGTAATGCCTTGAGCCAATAGTCAATAGAAAATGTTGCACGTCAACTGTATTTTGTTGATTATAAAAAAAATCATCAAAAACCTAAAATGAACCTTAGCAGTTTACATGTTGACGAGGTGCACCCATTCTTGGGGGCTTCTCCAGATGGTCTTATAAGTTGCAAATGTTGTGGGGAGGGTTTACTTGAAATAAAATGTTCTTACATGTTTCAAAATAAAACTCCACAAGAGGCATGCACTGACCATCACTATCATGTATACTTAGATCAAAACAATTCAGTTAGATTAAAGGAGAGTTCTTCCTGGTACACTCAGATACAGGGTCAAATGGGGGTTTGTAAAAAACCATGGTGCAATTTTATTTTGTATACAAAAAAGGGCATTGCTGTTGACAGAATATATTTTGATAACCAACTGTATGAAAAAATAGTTAATGCCTCAAAGAAGTTTTATGAGAAGTACATTGTAAATGCTGTAATAAACACAAATTGAAAAAATTCTACAATGACTTCTATTCATTATTCATTTCTTAACTAGTGGCATTTGTAAATTGCACAGAAAAGCACACACTTTCAACATTTGGTAAGACAATGATTTCAAGGTCAATGGCATAGTATTGCTTAAAATGTGAAAATTTTTCAACCTTTCAATGGCACGCTCAACATGAATTCTTAAGCCTGCTATGCTTCTGGTCTTGATTATATCACTCCGATATAATCTCCTACCCTTTCCTCAGTTACATTTTTTATTAAATGGAGGTATGATGAGTTTAGCTCTCTTCTCTAGTAATAAATCTCGTATCAAAAAACCCCGATCAGCCATAATTTCATGACCTGGTTTAACAAAGTCAAGAAACCCACTGAACTTAGTAATATATCTATCAGAAGTATTTCCTCCCAATAAATTTGACAGAAAAATAATGGCACCTTAGTAATGGCATTATTCCAATAAGAGCTTTGTATGTATTGTAATGCTTATATAACTACTAAAAGTTCTGGACTGTGCAGTTGGGGATCTGGGTTTCTGTATAAAAACTCGATCAGTACAGTCAATGATGCAAACAGTGTTAGGATATGTGCACTTAAATGACTTTGGTAAAAAAAAATTAATAACTGGTGTAGAAGGCCAGATCAACAATGGTGTAAAAACATGGTACATCAGATTTATCCAAGTTGTAAATATCTGGGATACCCTGCATTGGATACTCCAAAAATATCAGCTAAAGTGAAAGTAAAAATGGCTAGACGGAGACGAACCAACGTTACGATAAACTCTTCAAACTTGGAAAGCTTTCTTGCAGGTCCGCTCTTCTTCAGTTGAGTATTTTGCTGATAATTAGGCTTCTCAGCACTACCCTGGCTCCTCCAGTACTTCAGGTTAGGTGAGGCTTCATCCAAGACACCTAAGTTAAATAAGCATGGTGTAAAGAATGAAACACGCTTATACAATGTATATAGTTATATTGACTTGTTCAAATCAATACAATTTAAAAGTAATTCCAAGTTAACAACATGACCCCTAGCTAATATATATATATGTTTATCTCTTTACTCATAAATTCAATATGGATATTAGCTTTATTAAGGTCTTCCGTTTCCAACGGAAGACCTTATTGTTATTGCTTTGTTTCTTTTTCCCTATTATTATTCTTGGGTTTTTTTCTTACGCATTTTTGTGCAGGCGATTTCTCGGAGATGGCTCAATCGATTTTCATGAAACTTTCAGTTCCGATAGATATTTATTTGAACTAAATACATATTTTTCCGTTCTTGAGATAATGACGTTTTAGCGATTTTCAGAGGGTCGGCTTGTCCAGGGATCTCTTCCTAAACGGTAAAAGATATTAAGTTCAAACTTTCAGAGATTGTAGACAAGAGATTGTAGATGTGCTATTTGGCATTCATATTTGTCATGCTCAAACGGCGTTAAAGCTCGCCTGGTCCCGAAAATTGAGAATAAAAAAATTAATTTTTCATGGTTTTCTTAGTTTATCTCTTTTCTGAAAAATATTTTGTTAACACATGTAATGCAAAAAAAGTTTATATTTACAAGACCTTTCATTTGATATCAAGAAAAAGGGGCTGGTCCTAAAAATTAGAGGACCAAAGGGCCATAAAGTCTTTCATCTGTAGCCCGTTACTGAGGGATATTTTGTGAACAGCTATAGAAGCAAATATGTTTATTTTACAGTTATATATCCAAACAATGTAATGATTTTATCATGTGTTACGTAATTAGGGGTTTTTAGGGGCCAAAAGTCCAGAATTTTGATCACATATATCTCAGAGAGGAAAAATATTATGAAATGCAGTATAGAAGAAAAGATGCTCAGAATGATGTATTAAATTATATGCAATTTTCAAAATTTCGTTAAACGGCCCCTATAAGGAGTTAAGGGATCGGCCCCTAAAATGTTCTTTCCCATATATCTCAAGAACGGTAACGAATTTCTAAACAGTTGTTGAACAAAATGGGTTGGGATTTAAATGATTTTTAATTTGATATCAAGAAAAAGGGGCTGACCCCTCAAATTAGGGGACCAAAGGGATCTAGAGTCTTTTATCTGTAGCCCTTTACTGAGGGATATTTTGTGAACGGTTATAGAAGCAAATATGTTTATCTTACAGTTATGTATCCAAGCCATCTAATGATTTTATCATGTGTTACATAATAAGGGGTTTTAGGGGCCAACATTTTAGAATTTTGATCACCAATATCTCAGAAAGGAAAAATATTTTGAAATGCAGAAAAGAAGAAAAGATACTCAGAATGATGTACTAAATAATATGTAATTTTCAAAATTTCGTTAAACGGCCCCTATAAGGATTTAAGGGATCAGCCCCTTAAGCGTTCTTTTCCATATATCTCAAGAACGGTTACGAATTTCTAAACAGTTGTTGAACAAAATGTGTTGAGATTTAAATGACCTTTTATTTGATATCAAAAAAGCGGCTGGCCCCTAAAATTAGGGAACTAAAGGGCTCTAAAATTTTTCATCTGTAGCTCTTTACTGAGGGAAATTTAATTAAAGGCTATAGAAGCAAATATGTTTATCTTACAGTTCTGTATCCAAGTAATGTAATGATTTATTCATGTGTTATGGAATAAGGAATTTTTAGGGGTCAAGAGTCCATAAACTATGACCACCTATATCTCAAAAAGGAAAATATTTTGAAATGCAGTGTAGAAGAAAAGATGCTCAAAATGATGTACTTTACAAAATGCAACCTTCAAAATTTGGTTTAGCGGCTCCAATAAGGAGGTAAGGGACTGGCCCCTAAAACTTTTTTTTCCTCAGATATCTCAAGAACGGTGACGAATTTCTAAACACGTGTTGAACAAAGCTCTTATCCCTGAAACAAAATAGTATCTGGCCTTTAGAATGTAGACCCCGTTTTTCTATTCTAAATCATGTTTAGCTGTTAAATAGCAAAATCAAGATCGAACAAATATCTCAAATTCTAAAATCAGACGGAAGACCTCCTCGTTGCTCGCAACGAGATCGTGTCTAGTTATTATTATTATCATTTTAAAAACACTTATAGAGCGCCCTATATATAAAACTCTAAGGTGCTGTACAACATAAAAAAGTAAAACAATATAGATCACAGTCTATTTAAAGGTCATAAGCTTTTTTAAAAAGAAAGGTTTTCAGTTTTTTCTTAAAAATTCCTAACGAATCACATTTTCTTAAAAACGGAGGAAGGGGATTCCAAAGGGTAGAAGCTGCTTTGTCAAATCCTCTATTACCATAGAAAACTGTTCTTGTTGATGGTACAGCTAAAAGATTAGACGATTCTGAACGTAGGCTGCGCGGTGGTACGTACGGCCAAACTAGATCTCTCATGTAAGTTGGTGATTCACCGTGGAGCGCCTTGTATAAACAAATGTCTTAAATTCACACCGGAATTCAACAGGCAGCCAATGCAGTTGGATTAAAACGGGACTTATATGGTCAAATTTTGAATTTGATAATGTTAAGAGCCTTGCTGTGGTGTTGTGCACGCGTTGAAGCTTGTTCGTGAGTTGTTTGTTGGTCCCGACAAGCAAGGCGTTTCCATAATCCAAGCGAGATGTCACAAGCGCATTTACAAGCGTTTTGCATGCTTCTTCGGTTATGTAATTTCTAATGCGCCCGATGTTTCTTAGATGGAAGTAACATGACTTAGATAGTTCATTGCAATGTTTTTCCATTGTTAATGACGCATCAAAGTATGTTCCAAGATTCCTAACAAAGGGGGTATTATGGATGGTCTTGTTTCCAAATGAAAGACTGAGTCCTTTAATATCAGCTAATCTGTTCTTAGGTGTGAATACCATTAGTTCCGTTTTTTCCTGGTTCAATTTCAGCAAGTTTGCGTTCATCCAGTTTTGAATATCGTTGAGGCATGTAGTTAGACGATTGAAGATGTCGTTCCAATTATCACGGGGTTCAACCATGATGTAGATCTGTGTGTCGTCTGCATAGCAATGATAGTTCATGTTGTTTCTGTGACAAATTTCACCGATTGGTTTCACATACATACAGTAGATCTTGGGGCCGAGTACCGAACCCTGGGGTACACCAATCCTGAGAAACTTTGGTTCCGATAAAGTTGAACCAATCGAGACGCGCTGTGACCTATCACCCAGATACGACTGTAGCCACTGGAGGGCCGAGCCAACTATTCCGTAAGAGTACTCGAGTCGACGAAAAAGTATATCGTGGTCTATGACATCGAATGCCGCAGATAAATCAAGCATCAGTAGCACAGCACAACATCCTTTGTCAAGGGAAACCGCAATGTCGTGATGGACTCTTAGAAGGGCAGTCTCTGTGGAATGAGCTTTATTAATATCCTACATCAGTGTGAGCATGCAATGCTCTCAATAACATACAGATCAGAAAAGATGTATTTTGAATATCATCAAATTGCCCTTCAAAGTATTAATTCATTGTTATTGCACTTTTGAGTTGAATTCAACACCTTAAATGATTTAAAAATAAAATGACTATCTACTGACAGAGTAAAGTGGTATTAAATACTTACAAAACAATCCATCTAGAATTGATTTTAATGGCACACCAGTATATTCTTTGACATTCCTGTCACTGGAAGTCACTTTCTGGACAAATAACTCCCTCATAACAGCATCAGGGTTCTGGGACTTGGTTTTCAGTCCTAGGAGCTCTGTCATTTCCTCCATGCCAAGATCTGTCTGAACTCCAATGTCAGCTGTTTCCCTTGTAATTTGTGCAGAAGTTGCTAAATAATCATGATCAGGCATACCAAAATGTTGCATTCCTAAAAAGAAATTATATAGAAACATTAGAAAACTATTTGCTCTATGTCAACGAGTTATATTTAACAGGTGTGTTATTGTCAGTCAACAATATATTTGGTCTCTATACATAGCTAAGTGGTTAGAGCACTGGCATGGTAAGCCAAAGGCCCTGGGTTTGAGTCACAGTTAAGACTTGCCTTTATATAAACTGTGCCATGTATAAACAATTAACACTTGCTCGATTGGTCAAACAATCTATTAGAATAAACATGCATGCTTATTTTTTAAGTAATATTTTGTTTAAAAACTCATAATATTACAGAAAACTCTACATTAAAATAGTTAGCAGAAGAGAAGTTCAAGAACTCGTGTGTAATCACCAGCACTTTCTGACACAGAGTCGGAGGCAGCTATAACTACTTCTTCATTATCTACAGGTGGAATCTGGAAGTCAATATCCATTCTGTTGAATGATGTACACTGTATATGTTTCACTTGAACTTGCCTAAAAAAGGAATGAAACATATAGTGAAAATTTGTCAATAATTTTGTGTAGTGCAAAGGTCTTAACACTACCTCAAAAGAAAATACATGACATGTAACAGTTCAATGAAGATTATACAATTTTGATTTAATTAATATCATTATATCACATTTGATATAGAAGTTATTTAATTCTTTCAAATGCACCACATAATGCATGTATGTATGGTGATATTTACAAAGTTTGCTTACATGAAGTTCATAACTATCCGACTGCTATGTGAAGGCATATATGTAACGTTAGATGGTTTTGAATTCCCACTGTTTCGTTTGTCGATCGAACCCGTGCTTCTAGATTTGATGGGTTCTTTGAAATTGTTGTAGGAAAACAATGTGGGGTAGGGGTTTTCATGAGTTGGCTTCCCATCAACAAAGTGTTTTGAACATATTCTGTGGTGTTTTGGTGGGTCGTAATCTTTTCTTTTGATTAATTTTAACCAAATCTTGCGTCCCTTAGGGTCTTTTTCTGAGTTGGAAATGGATGAAAGGTGATGTTTTCCATATACCCGTATCTCCCTATCTTCTTTGTATCGGCACTTCACCCCCCCCCCCCCCCGCCGCACAATAATATCGTGTTTTTGTCTCCATTTCCGATGATTTCGCTGCTGTAACTAGAGACACCGGAAGTGAGGAGGGGAGTCTTGGTAAAATGGGTAGATCGATATTTTTCTATTTTCTTTGTTAATAATCAACCAATCTACTTGAAATTTTCAGGATATGTTACCAATCGATATAATTGTATTCGCTGTAAATATTTCTGCACAACAATGTATATTAAGTAATTTATCGACGATTGTTGATTTCCAAGTTGGTAAAATGGGTAGGCAAACCCGGGTCGACATTTTACGGTTTTGTGGACTTATTTAAGACAAAACTGAACATTTCACGTTTAATTCCGGTAAAACATATGAAATACTTATAAGAAGTAGTCATTTATTGAACGGAAAATAATTATTCTTCGATTAATAACAGTTTTAAGGAAAAACCGGGTCACTAAAACCGGATCCGATCTCCCGGGACAAACTTGATAATTCCGTAATAGTTGCGTGTCTATGTTATCCCACATGGATATTATCTATGTTTTATTAACGTTACTTTTCATTACAATAATTCACATAATTTGAGAATAAAGATCACTGATACTCTGCCTAGCTTTAATATTATTCTATAATGAGTTGAGTGCTTTTCAAAAAACCTTTATAAAGCTTCCACAAAACTTACTTTTCTCATTCAGCACATGGACATCAATCTGATGTCTGTTCTGTAGTTTTTTTTTTTAAAGTAGGTATGAATTATAAAATGTGTATTTTCTTTGAATAAGTAAATGTTGTATACATTTGAAAATTTCAAGTAGATTGGTTGATTATTAACAATGAAAATTGAAAAATATCGATCTGCCCCGGCTTTTATTTTGCCCCGGCCCGGGTTTGCCTACCCATTTTACCAAGACTCTGAGGAGGGCTAACCAAAACTTAAACCGCGTTCCGGCAACAACTCAAAAATGTGCTATTAGAACAAACATATTGTGCACTTAAGTATGATATAAACATCAAATGATGTTACTATGGAATAAAAATAGTTGTAGTGATGTCACACGTATACCTACTCAACCCGTTTTAGAGAAGTGTACTAACATAACCTTCTCATGGATTTTGCCACAGGCACTTGTTTCTGAGAAAAATTTTTACCCTATAGTGTTATTATTATACTATAGGGTAAATTTTTTCATCAGAAACAAGTGCCTGTGGATTTTGCCTGGGGACAAGTGCCCACTCAAGTTAAAAAAGTGTCTAAATATATAATTACAGGAAGATGGGCACAGGTAGACGACATTGTCTTATCTTTAATTAACAAAAAATAAAAAAGATGCAATAAATAGTGCTAATGGCTGCATGTACCTGGCAATTAAAAATATCATATTTTTTTAATAACCTTAATGTTTCAGTGAAATAGAATAATCATTAGATTTTATTAAAAAAAAATAAAAATTAAATATCTTTCTTCATTTTTAAATTTACATCTTAACAAAATAAAAATAAAACATTATATCTTAAGGTATAAATTAAAATCAGAGATTTTAAATGATGATTATCTAAATTATGACTGAGATAAAATTATGATAAAAAATCACTTTCTTCAACAAATTTGTCCAAGCTGAGAATAAATGAACGACATAAGCTTAAATATTTTTTAATTATAAAGTCATAAAACCAAGTAATTGAACATCATTACATGGTAAAAAAAATTCGCATCGAAGACGTGTGGTTCCAAGCCCTGGAAGACCGTGATGAAGCCGACCTGACGGAAGTGACAGAGACCTTTACAGACTATGTGACAGAACAGTGGGTGCATGGTGACAGACTTATTTGGAATCACTTCGGAACCAATGGACCACGGACCAATAACAACTTAGAAGCATGGCGCGGGAAGCTGAAGAGGATGGCCCTACACGCGCACCCAAACATCTGCACTGTCATCAAGATCTTCAAGCCTTAGGACATCCAGAACAGCAAAGAAATTTAACAGGTCCAGAAACAAGCAGGAGGAACCATTCGTCAACCGACAAAGAAGTACGCGAACATCAAGAGGAGACTGCACAGAGGCGGATCCAGCAATTTGGAAAAGGGGGGGGGTTCCATTTGATGAAAACCAAAATGAGCAAAATTCATCATTTGTCAATAAACAAGGACTTTTTGAACGTTTTCCGTGCGTATGCAACTGTATTTAATAAACATTTATCTCATCACTATCTATTTCACATCTATTCCAACAGCAGAGTACACTGCATTGTTGAGCGTTTTGCTGTTTTGGTTTAGGTAAGGAAGATTTGCATACTAATTAGCCACAAGAAACCCAAGTCTCCAGCAATGAGAAAGTGTGTCTATGCTCGACTGAAAAGAAACACTAAGAAGCAAAAAATAACTCAGACTAATTACGACAAACTATTATAAAAATAGATATTTTGGTAATTTTTTATGTCTTTGATGTTTTTAAATTCTGAACTATTTATCGATTTTGAGTTCTATCGATTGCCTTCTGAAATAAAGGTCTAATAGATGGGATATGACAAAAAAAATTATGTGCTGAATAGATGGTACGTGTGTAATACAATGGTAAAAGCAATTGTCGTCCCAGGGAACTTGATGTGACCTCTGTAATGGCCGGGTGCGCTACATCATTCGACACTAGTACAGATGCGATCATATTTAGAAAAGTTTTGAAAAGTTGGACATTTTCATAATGGTTTATATATAAACCCGGTATTTTTGTAATAGAATTTCCGACTTTTGGAAACAAAACAAAAAAGGCTTTCTTTTGTGTTTCATGTGGGTATGAAGGTAGCTAGCATTCCAGAAAAATAGCATTTTTTTTTTTTTTTTTATTTGCAATTTTTTGTAATTACATTTTTCACATTCATACATACACAAACATACATACCATAGATTATAAGTAATTATACTATAAAGTTGATACAATCAGGAAAAAAAAACTATATGACTTCTGCTCTAGATCTTGTATATATTAAACATCACAGAAAAGATTTTTCCATTCAGACCATATTGTATTATGTTTGTAAAAAGAAGAATTTCTAATTGCTAGACAACTTTCAATTTCATATCTATAAAGTAAATGACACATTAGTCCAGCAATGTTTGGGGTTTTTTTATTACAAAGACATTGAAAAATATACTGTTTGGTAAATAAAATTAGAAAATTAATGACTAAATTTGACTTTGAGAGAGGAGCCTCTCCGAATAATACATTGATTACATTAAAACCAACTCTCTTTGAGACAGTATTGTAAATATGCATACTCAAACTATTCCAGATAGCAAGTACAGTAGGACAAGATGTGAAAATATGTTCAATGGTTTCAACTTCACTCTTGCAGAAAGTACAAGTGTCATTATCAACTAATTTTAACTTTTTCAAGTAAGCTTTAACTGGGAGAAGTCTATGTAATGTTCTATATTGTAACCATTGTATAGAAGAGTCTTTAGTGACCTTGAAACATATTTTAAACACATCCTGTAAAATTAATTCAGGATATCCTCTTTGTACAATAGTGGAATTCCATCTTCTAATTGATGTTGGTAAAATACCTACTGTATTAGTATTAATTAATTTGTAAATATGCTTGGTACATTTCTTGTATAAAAGAATTTCAACACAATGATAAGGAACGAAAAAGTATTAATTAATTTGTAAATATGCTTGGTACATTTCTTGTATAAAAGAATTTCAACACAATGATAAGGAACAAAAGGACCAATGCTATGGCTGAAGGTTTCCTTACAGAACTTTGAACCTTTTACAAACTTTGCTACAGCACTAATCATACTGTTGTATTGCATAAAACATATTTCAAAATTGAATTTCTTTTCAAAATCAGATTTTGATAGAAATGATCCATTTTCATATAAAAAGTCTTTCACAATTTTAACACCTCTTCTGTACCATTCTTTATAAAACACAGGCTTTTTATCCACCTTAATTTTAGAATTAAACCAAACTGGAGCATATGTTATGTTATCATTTAAAATTCGACTTTGGTTAAAATGTGTATTCAATACAATAAGCCATGACTTCAGAACATCTCTCCAAAAAGTGTTGGTACAGTTGTTCAAAAGATTTTCAATAAAAGCATCACCAAAATCCAAAAATCCAGACACAATATCTCCAAACACTGCTTTAAAAATACTCAACCAAGATTGTCCCCCCCCCCCTGCACTAGTCTTTGTATCCAGGAACACTTTAAAGAAATTATAAAATTATTCAAGTTCACCATATTCAAGCCTCCTGCAAAGAGGTTTTGTGTCACGACTGAGCGTTTAATTTTATCACACTTGGATTTCCAAATAAATCTAAAAAAATCATTGTTCAAAAAATTAATAGTTTCTATTCTTGGATTTGGTAATGAAATAAGTAAATGGTTTATTTTTGGAATAATAAGACTCTTAAGTACAGTAAGTCTTCCTATGGGAGTAAGAATTCGCCTTTCCCATTGTTGGATGAGTGCAGAGATTTTTGGAATTTGAATATTATAATTTAATTCTGGAATTTGTTCCAAGTCAACAGAAAAATGAATACCTAATAATACAAATTCAGTGGCTCCCCAATCTAATTTCCATCTAGAGTGATGAAAGACTTCGGATGAAATTTTTTTTGAGCCAAACCATATAATTTTTGTTTTTGAGCTATTAACTTTCAACCCCGATATTTTTGAAAATAATTCTAAAGTTTCGAGAGCATTAAATAAAGATGAAGCAGAACCGTCAAGAATAAGGGATGTATCATCTGCATACTGGGATATTTTATGTTCTCTATCATACACAAAAATGCCTCTAATATCTTTATTTTGTTTAATTAGTATAGCCAATATTTCAGCACAAAGAATGAAAAGATATGGGGCTACAGGGTCACCCTGACGACATCCTCGCTGTATTTCAAACTGTTGCGACAGAAAGCCGCTTTGGAGAATAGCCGCTTTAAAATTTGTATTGAGAATTTTTACCCATTTGATGATATGATTTCCGAATCCAAAAAAAAGTAACACCTTATAAATAAATGACCATGAAATTGAATCGAAAGCTTTTTCAAAGTCAATAAGCATGAGTAATCCAGGGATATTCTTGACTTCTGTATAAGACATAAGATCATAAATAAATCGTGTATTTTCACCAATGTATCTACCCTGTATGAAACCAGTAGCATAACCCGCGTAAGCGGGTCATGTAATTTTCTTTGTATTTTTCCTTTGAAACGAATTAAAACTCATCTATTATAAATACTTAAGTTAATTTACTAAACAATAAATTTGAAAGCGGCTTTTTAAAGTAAAACGAATGCGTGTACTCATACTTGAACGTCGTTTTACTCGATGGCTTGTCAGTTCAAAACTGTATGAACTATAATATTTTTTTTTTTAAAGAAATAGAGTAGAAAATACAGTGTAGATGCTATTATAAATTTGTGTTTTTAGCGACACTGCTTAATATTATGTATTTTTTCTTTAATTTTTCACATGTTTACTCAGTGTAGTAAACACCGGATGCTGAAGAGAAGTACAATGTACTTTATTTCGATAAAAAACGATAGGGTTTTTTCACATAAGAACAAAATTATGGGACGCAGTTCGAAATTCTTTAAATAAGCAATTTTAAAAACATTTATTTGAGATAATTACAGTATTTCTATTATAAATGGGAAATTTGTCTTTAAATAGGCACTAAACATTTTCAAAAAAATTCATATGTCCCAGAGAAAGGGGGGGTTCCGACCCCCGGAACCCCCCCCCCCCCCCCTGGATCCGCCAATGCTGCAGACCCTGAAGGAGCGATCATCGACCTTATGACCTACGCAGATTCAGCATCTGAACTTCTTCATTTAGGACATTGACATAGTGACAGTGAAAGTGAAAGGACATTAAGACAGACTCCGTGCCAATATTAGTATCTGTGTAAATATTGTATATATACTGGTATGAATTATATTTTGGAAGACATTATGTCATTTTGAATTGTTATTTATGTTTTAGACAATCATGTATTTATGAGTTCGTTATAAAACAGTGCTATGTGTCAAAATAAAAAAAATTATATAAAATGTAATGCAATTTTAAAACATTATTTTATTGTTTTAAATTATATGTAGTGCTACTATATTAAACAAATATATTAAAATTAATTAATTGTTTTCTTTTTATTTATGCAACAATTTTAATTATAAAGACATTCAAAATTTAACAAAAATGACAAACTTTTTTTTATATTATTTTTCATTTAAAACACAGGTAAAGTCTACCTGTGCCCCTTTAGAAGGCCCCATAATTGCCCAGTATAATTGAATAATGATAATTAGGCAGTAGGCGTTCGGAGAATCAGCCGGCTGAGGCTGACTATATAATTGTTAATTGATATCATATTGTATGGGACGTTAATTAAATATATGTTATACATGAATGCTTTTTATAAATACGAAACTATTTTCTCTGTTTACACACATTTAAATTTTTTTTCTAACAGTAATGGCTACCCAAGAATTCGATCTGTTTATTGCATACAGTTCAGCAAACACCGATAAGGCCAAAACGATAATGGAAGACCTGGAAAAAAGTTTTAAGATCAAATGCTGCTTTGCTGATAGGGACTTTCTTCCAGGAATTGGTATCGCAGTCAATATTTCTTCTGCGATTGAGAAATCAGACAAAGTGTTATTGTTGATCAGTCCCGACTTCATTAAAAGTGGTTGGTGTTGGTACGAACAACAAGAAGCGTTCCGAAAATGCGTCCGGGACAAGAGACATTGCATTATTCCTGTTATGTTGAAAACTGTCGACGAAATGCCAAAACTGTTACGAAACCTAACTTATGTGGATTATCAAAAGGAAAATGACCCAGTAAAAAGGATATACAAAGCATATATTCACCACACCGATCAGGAAGAGGCGTGTCAAGATGAAAACAAAGAAAATTCAGGTTTATGCGTTCCAAACTGGGGTGTTTCTCGTCATTTCTACGACTACGATGATGATTTTGAGGAGGCAAAGGAGCGCATAAAGTTCTTGGAAGAAGAAACTGATTTAAAGATATTACAGAAATACTTTGATGACGCAGCTGAAAAAAATGATTTTGATCTATTTCAAAGCATATTGAAGAACAAGCACATGAAACTAAACCCCAATAATGTTTTCAAAGTTTGTGTGCATGTTGCTGGGAACAGATTAACTCATGAGCTTATTGATACAATATTTCAAAACATAGACAAGGGGTTTTCTTACAGACACGTTAAGAATGCATATCTTGTTGCCTGCTTAAAAGGACCTCCATATTTGGTCTCTAAATTTGATGCGCTGGGGTGCAAGAACCTGATAGATGCCTCATTTGTTGAAAGCTTGATCCCCGGAAGTCCCTTCTGTGCCACTGAGAAAAATGAAGTAATTGACAGCATTCTTAATGAAACAGACTGGAGCGACCAGGATTTGCTCTCTTTCTTGCAAACAGCCATTCAGTCAAGAAAACCAGCAATCATTAAAGATTTGCTCAATCGCATATCCAAGATTCCATTCCAAATATTTTCCCTGTTGATTTTCAATTCAGATGAGCAGACTTGTATAGAGGTTCTTCAAAGAGAAACGTATCGAGACCAGGCAGATTTGCAAGTTGCCTTATTGAGATCTTGTACGATGAAGATGACAGCCTTAACAAGAGAAATATTAAAGCAAGGAATTATCTTGGAACCAAATATTTTCAATAAGACGGATTTCAGTGTGGAAGAAGTCGGAATTTTTATTAAAGAATACCCATGGAGTGTAGAAGAATTGATGGAAATCAACAATTTGTTAACTAAACCCCAGTGCAAGAGATTGGTCAAATCTGAAATTCAAAAGAAAACTTTATTCAGTTGAAAAAAAGTTTGAATTCGTAGAAATATTGACCAAAAACATAATTTTTAAAATAAAAACTTTTTAATTCATGTATTTGTAATAAATAATGATTTCAATAAATTATATATGACTGCACTTCCAAGTTTTTAAAACAATTTCATCTACGTATTTGCATTAATAAATACGAGTATAAGTCTATAGGTCGAGTTATATATAGCTGTATATGATTTACAAAATAAAAATGCTCAAATTACTAGTGCGGACTTGAACAAAGAAACCGAGTCCAACTATAAAGATGAAGAACACACTTTGTATTTGACCCGTGAAGAAGCACATCGACCACAGATATACGTCAGGCCTTAAATGTTCAGAAGAATGACGAAATTGAATTTGCAACAACCTTTTATCAAATAGTTTGCTACAAAAATTCAACTTCAAATAAACAAGTATTTTTAGTTTTTGAATACGCATTAATTTCATTGTTTTCTACAGTGTAATCAGATCTTTAAATAATTTATTTTCTTTTGTATAAATAGATAATTTTCCACATGATATTATATAATTGTAAAAGAAATTATCTAATTATCTGTAAGTCTGAAATGAAAAAATGTTCAATGCTCTAGTTTTTACATGCCTCTTGTGAATGGGATGCATTTGTGGCATTGTCTGTCTAGTATGTCCATCTGTTCATACCATGAACATATACATGCATGTGGCAGGTTTTAGGTCACAACATTCTCTTCCTCAAATTTAGAATTTTAATTGTACTTTTTAAAGGGACTTGGACACGATTTGACTTAAAATTTTCAAATTTTATTTCCCATTTTCAATGTTTATACTGATAAATATAGAACTTTATAATGTCATGTCAAAATTTGAAACTCAAATATCAAGTTATAAGCAAGATACAGAGTTTATAACTCTTTGTTTGTAAACAAAACTCAAATACAGTATTGTCATTTTTTACATATTGGCTGTATTGGTGTAAATTTCAATTGGAGTGCACACAGTATTATACTGCATTTCATCCTAGTATAGTACATGTACATACATTTTATTTAATTTACTAGTGGATATTTGTATACCTCCAATATCTATCTAAATATACCACCATGGACCAATTAAATAAATAAATTTGCATTTAATGATTACAATTTATAAACAGTTAACATCATTGTTCATTGTGAACGCCATTGCAGATTGTGTATGTACATGTTTTTTTACATCGAATAGTCAATGTAAATGTGAAATATATAGTCATGTAGATAATTAACGGGTATATGAGACATCATGAACCAGCATTAAATGTATTCCATTTTAAAAAAAAAAAAATTAGTAGTTTAAGTGCTAGCATTTGAAAACATTTAAACACAGCACCTCTTGAATAAAAGAAGAATGTATTAATATACAGTTCAATGTACTGTATGGATGGACACATTTTAAGCCTGAGCAAAGTCAGTATTGCTATAATAACAACACCATCAACCAAGAGGCAGTTTCAAACATCATTAACACAATTTAACTTGCATGTTCATAAAACTCTAAACCGTTTTAGAAAACAGATTTAAAATTGCACAATAAAACTAACTGAAGGGCTATCAACAAATTCAAAACAGCAGAAATACAACATTACTATACCAACGTTGAAAATACGATATTTAAGGTTAAAAAAATTAAAAAAAAAAAAAACTTCGAAAAAAGTCGGTATGAAGTCTTGTATTCTGAGAAAAACAGATTAATACATCTACTTAAAGCACATTTAATATTTTGACAGAAAATGTTCATTGGAAACCCTATAACTTTTAAAATTGAAAAACTGCAAGTTGCATTTATTAGGAAGAAATTAAAATGCAAATGATAAAAAATAGATAAACCTTTATGAATCCTAATCAATTTCATAATTTTGTAAAACTAAAGACACCCCCTCCTCCAAATTCCACCAATAAAATGTATGTGATAAGAAGAAGTAGACATTTCAAGCAAAATATATTCTACAACATATATATGTTCTTAATTCAAGTGGCACACTCTTATGCAACTGAAGAAATATTGTATTGTTATTGAATTGCAGAGGTAAGAGTCCACATGAACTTTTGGTGTTATTCACCATTTACAATCATAATGTCTCAGTAATAAATAACTACAGTGTATGTACAGAGTTTTGTCCATGGTAAATGAGAGTTGAGCATTTCTGGCCATTATGTCAAATACACATGCTTCCAGAGAAGACTAAAATGAAAACCTCTTTTGATTTTGTTGAGACCTTATTATTATCACCACAGTCTGGTGTGATTGTAATGCCTTGAGCCAATAGTCTGATAGTTATTGGGGGCCCCGTACACAGTCCAGTTAGAGTTGCTGGGGAAGTTTCCCTTCCAAGGGGTTGGGATTCCAGCCAGGATGTTGCTTGCTGGATTCTCGCTGTACTGCGTTTTACTCTGGTGATTATTAATGGATGGTAAACTGTCAAAAAGATAAAATGAAAAATTACTGGTACAAATCCAACTATGACTGATTGCATGCCCTATTATAATATAAGATTTTTGTTCAAGGTGGAGATAAAAATTTCTCAATTTGCGAAAAGGGTAAAAATAAAAGTGTGGGTAGATGAACTTTTTTTTTCTGCAATTCATGATCAATTAAGTTGCATATATAGATAAAAATTTGATTCTTTACCTGGATGGAATTCCCTTTGTAACTTTAAGATGCCCATTTCTGCCCATGTAATCCTGATGAAGATTCATTTTCTCCTGATAATTGATGGGAGGTTCCCTTTGAAGCAGAGGAGGGGATCTGTCTCCATTGGTCCCTGCATTCTGATTCCTGTTCTGTGAGTGGCGGCTTCCTCTTCCCCCACTACCCCTGGTTTGCAAGTGGAGTACAGAGGTTGTATTAGGCCGTGAGTCTGTCTCAGAAGGGGTATTGGAGTGACGAGTATAATGAGAAGCACTTGCACCAATTGTGCGATGTTTAGTGGAAGGAGAGGTGCCCCTTAATTGTTTGATTTTGCTGTGAAAAGGAAAGGATGTTGAATGAGTGTGATTATGAGGAAGATTGTAAGGTTTTGCAACACCAAAAGCTGACACTCAGAACACAAAATTTATATTGATTTAAGAAGCAGAACTTGATTTAGGATGCAGAACTTTTTTTTTTTTTACAGTTTTAAGCTGTATGTGCATGCAAGATTCAAACCAACAACTTAGATACAGTTAAGAAAGTGGTACATGTATCTTATAGATATTAGTTTTAAGCAATACAGATTAAAGTATCAAGCAATTTCACAACAAATGTAAATCAAATGAAAATAATATTTGTCAACTTTTCATATCTTTGTACACAGGCTGCATGATCTTATAACAACTCCTGTTTTATTTCACAAAAAGAAGAACAATGAATGCAACAACACTTACTCTCTTTCACTTAGAAGTCTCTCCAACACTTCAGTGTGAGAAGGGGCTCTTGGAGGGGTGGGAATTATTTCAGGAGTCTGAAAATAATAGTTCAAATATTTTAAATTTTTCAATGACCTTGGAAAAAGTTTTTCATTATAGAGACTAACATATGGACATATATAAGACCAATTATTTAATAAATTGCATAGGAACTAACAAATAAACATAAGTACTTTTACTGGTATTTAATAAATGGCAAACTGACCATGTTTTCTCCTCGCCTTGGAGATGATCGATTGGATGGTTCATAGGTGTCCGACTCTAGCTGACTAGATGGTGAGTTCCTGTATCTATAGTGACTGGAACCTTGCCGTCTCCCAGCCTTCACCTCAGAGTTATTATCTACAAAAAAGGCAAGATCCTTTTCACTAACCTTCTAATACCATTACATCTATTTGAAGAGCAGAGCAAAAAAAAACATGTAGCAATAAAGTTTTATCAATTCCGAGATGCTCAAAATTAATCAATTTTGAAATCATGGATGTCATGCCCAATGAAGATTTGACAATTTATTTGGAAAAAAAAATTATGTTGGTCTATGCATATATATAAACCCCATAGGTTTTTAAAATATCATTCATAATATTCATTCTGGCATGTCCCATGTAATAAAATGCCAGAATTTTTCTTTTCTAAGAATATGAAATTCAATGATGCTTAACCTTTATATTGATGTGAAATGATAATACAAATGCACATCTGTTTTGCATTTGTTGGGTCTTTGCCAATTATTCTTACTTCATGAATTTGTGCCAATAGAAAAAATTGAAATTCAACAAGAAACCAATCCTTACAATTTGTGTTTGGGTGTAGTGGAGGTCTGGAGTATCCTCTTCTTCCTCTTGAATTGTCCTGAGATGTCAGGCTACTAAAGAATCCCTCATACACAACAAAGTTATTCACTTGTGGAAGTTCTGCTTTTAGGTTGTAGTGCTTCTTTAAGAACTGGCTAAATTTAAAGGATGGCTTGTCTATTGCTAAATGACGTGGATCTATATCCTGGTCCTGAAAAAGAAGTAAGACCAAACTGTTATAAATCTATTTACTGGTATGCACTATGCAGAACAGTAATTAGTGTTGCATATTTAGATTCAACCTATTGAAATTTAATTCATAAAAAATGAAAATATCTATGCCATAGTAACACAGGTTTTAAGGCTAAAATAAAGAATATAAATATTATAAAGCATTGTTATCCTTTAAAACTGATTATCTTTATAGTTATATATTAGATTCATTATCTAGTGCTACATTTTTATACCTACATGTATATAGATAATTATCTCTTAATCATCTATTTACCTTTAGAAAGTACTCAAATAAGAGTTTACCACATCCCATCCTTTGTCGAGATTCATGAACATAAAAATCAAGAACACACATTGGCTCCATTTCATGAACACGGCCTTTGGTGTCATAGACAAATAACTTTTTATTTCCAATTTTTAGTATTCCAATTACAGCACCTTTGTTGCTGAAAATCACAAGAAAAGTATGAACATGAAATATGCCAACACTGATATCCTAAAAACTGGTTCATTTGCAAATACCAAGCTGATGTACTTCAATATCAAAGTATTGTCTTAAAAACAGAATACATGTATTACTTATAATTACAAGTTCTATCTGAGTGGTATAATAAATATACACTAGTATTTGTAATGTATAACAATGTTTATGTTGGTAATTATTTTACCCATTATTATATCCAAGAACTTAACATTTTAATTCTCTCAATTCTTTAGGCATAACTGTAACCAGGAAACTGGTTTGAAAATACGGTATACTTACTCATTTAATTGATCATCTCGCATCACATAAAGAATATGATCTGACAATTCCAGTTTTCTTCCTGTGGTAATTATAGTTCGCAGACCCTGAGCCTAAAATAATGCATTTTATCTGAATACATGTATGATTAAAAGTATGTAATATAAATTCAACTCACTGTTCATCAAAATAAAAATCAATATTATTAAACACGTCAGACAGTGTTTATATAAAATGTTTTATAGATATCTATATTTTAGTTCTTTCTCAAACATAAAGCCTTAAGTTTTAAAAGTTCCAAATGATTTAAACATGAATTTTAAAATATTGATAAACATGCAGTCAAGCTTCAGTGTCTCAAACACTGATACCTTAATTTATGGATATTTAAGAAAGATGGTTGCCCAACCACTGTTTTTTTTCACATATTGTATATTTTAGTTCTCATATTCATGGATTTTTTAAATGGATTTTCTAGACCAAAAGTTTGAGTTATTTGGTTGCAAAAGTGACTGGTTTGTTTATATATTAACAGATAATAAATGTTAAAGTAGATCTATAAACCAATTTTTCAGTCTCTATTTAAACAATAAACTGCTTTCTTTGGTGATTCATGCGGGATATGAAGGTGGCGACAATGCAGAAAAAATAACCAACGTTAGCGGCTTTTGTAAATTTTTTCTGCAATGTTCGCTTCCTTCATAACCTGCATGAATCATCAAATAAAGCATTCTTTTTTTTTTTATTTACATCTTTCTTTTAACAAATTAAGAAATTAATTGTAAAAAGTAAGCTAGTAAAATTCACTAAATAACTGTTAATGTACATCAGTACGTTAGCTAAAAGAAACAGTCGCATTGTCTCCTCGGAAATTTGAGTCTGACATCATCATTATTATTTCATGCAGATGTGATTTTTCTTAGGTTGCTGTAGGTTTTAAACAATCGATAAACAGGGAGTACTAGTGGATATTTCATGCAGCCCTGTCATTTTCAGTCGCTGTGGGTTATGACCAATTGATAAACAGGGGGTGTAGATTTCAGTCTGACTGTTTGAATTAAGCAAAAGTTTCCGTAAGGAATAGAGGGAATCATATATGTAAACGGTATATAGATAAAATGAAATATATATATATATACCCTCGCAGATGCTTCTCCCATTCGGTCGATGACTTCCATAAGCTGTCTGCGTAACTGTCTTGCATCATATCTGAAAAATATTAATGTTAAACTTTATGAAAGAAAAATTTAACATGCTACAAATGAATTTGAGAATGACTGGTTAGCTATAGTCAGCTCAGTTGTAAATCATTTATGAACTGTTGGTATACAGTTTCGAGAGTTTCACTTGAATCTAATTTGTAATAATTATTTCTTAATTAGTACATGCAACTTAATCATAGTTATGTTCGCATAGATTTCACTAAGAAAATAAACAATCACATAGTTTTCATTTTGCTTACCCATCAGCGTTTTTTCTGAAAGGGGTCACAGTATTATCCAATTTACATATTGTGGAACCGAGTAAATTATTTACAGAAAACGGAAATTCCATCGTGTTGCCTTATATACTGTTATTTCATGTTCATAGTTGTTTTGTCTTGTTAAATGTCCACGAGTCAACAGTTTACAACACCCAACAGTCTCGGCACCAAGGCAAACAGAGCAGTTACGCAGTGAATAATTAAAATATTCAGCGTATAAATAATTTAAATATGATTCGTATTCGTATTATTTCTATGAAATGAGTAAATGATCAATGTTACCATCTTTAAATTTGTATGAAGGTTTAAAGCGCGATATGACATTTTATATTTACCTCGGCACTAAAGTAATTTAACTTCCGGTATAGATCACAAACCTCTTGCATAAGTTAATGCCTTATTCTCTGTAAGTTTTAAATATTTTGTTGTTGATGCCTCGTAAGAAGCCTTTCAGCTCTAAGCAAAAGAAGTTTCAGTTACAAGAAAAGCGCAGAAGAAAGAGAAACGGTAATTTTTTGCATTTTTATAAATCAATACAGAGGAAATTCGAATTCAGTAACAATATCTTAAGAAAAGGAATATAACGCATTTGAAAAGTTATTCACCAGACAGTGGTGAGAGCGTTACTTGTTAATCATATAGGTACTACCAGATGACACGCTGTCAGTTAAACAAGGTTAACGGTGTTTGATTTTAATTTGTTGAAATAGACACAATATTAACTATATTAATAAACATATAGTTCTTTTAGAGGATTATAAAAAATAGGTTAGAGAATAATAGCTGCAGAACTGTAGCTCTCCGGAAATGAACATATTTACAGTCTGGTTTGTCAATATCTTTTCCCAGAGAACTACACGCTGTTCTGCAGCTAAATGAATATTAAAATGACTCTCTTTAATTGAGTTTAAAAAAACCCCTGTTCTTAGCAAATTACTCTCGACATACCTTTAAGTTCAAGCCTTGTGTAAAATATGCACTTATTTATACCAATTAATATATATCAAAAGAGGGTGGTGTATTCACTGAAACAAAACTGTATCTCTTTTTTTCTGAACGTATTTCTGAATAAACAATAATAAATGCATCTACTTTGCCTTGTATTCGTTTTCTCATAGCCGATTTTATTCAAATATTTCGTATTATCATGGTTATTGAACATTTTTGTATGGTATGGTACTTTACACATGTACATCAAAATGTACTTTAATATACTGGTTTAATTACTCTGTATTAAAGTATGATCAGCCTGTTGACTAGTTGACTCAGTCAGAGGTTATGTTAATGTTTTTTTGACAATCTCTGGTAAAGCCTGCACTTGTCTTATGTCTGACATGCATAACAGTTTTATAGCAATATTTAACTTAAAAATAAAAGATGTGTATAACAAAAATTAAATTGATAATTCTGGGAAACATATTAAAATATGCGTTTTACTAACATTGCATGGTTCTAAGCCTGTGCATTCAGTGGGTGGGGTTGTAACCAACGTATACATGTATATTTACTAATGTACATGTACATGTATATCTGAATCACCACTTTTAATGTATGAATTAAACTTTAGATTACCAAGACTACTATAACTTGTACAGAATTCGCTGAATTCATTGGAATATAACACATATTTTGACGTATATAAAAAAAAAATGACAACTATTCAATAGAACATTATTCGTGTTATTAGAAAATTTGCCTTCATCTTGCTGCTTTATTTATAAGATGGATATTTTATCGACTGTTAGTAATAAGATAGCTAATGGTGTATAGAAAATTTATTACGAGTATGTAGCATAAACGAACCATTCTTTTCCCAAAAGGAAAAAAAAGTCAATGAAATCATGAGTAATTTGTTGGTAAACCTGCATCTATCTATTTTTGGTACCTGAATTGTAGATAATGATAGCAGTGATGACAGTGAAGGAGAGCAAGCCACCAGTAGCGAAAGGTTAGAGGTCAACAAGCAGCCTAAAGATTTTGCCGGCAAGAAAAATGACCCAAACAGGTAAAGTAGCATTATAATCAATAAGTCATGTTTATCATTTATTTAATGAATCATATTTATAAAAATGTTAACTATACTGGTAGATGGGGAGTCAGAAATTGAAAAGGAGGCTATCCACTGACTGGACAATCCCTTTATTTGATACATATGATTAAAAGATTCAGGATGATGCAAAATGTTTAGAATAGGATATCATTGTTTAAATAGAATGTTGTTAGAATGAAATTTTCTTAAAATGTATTATGCATTTGTATTCTAGTGGACCTTACTTACTGGTTGATCTAACCTATAAAACGCCTTCCTTTTTATGTTATACTCATATTGTATAGTTTTGCTTGTTGCAATTGTTTCATACTCAAAACCTTACATAACTTGTGTCACCATGCTCATGCCTCCATCAGCAAAAAAACAATTAACATATAATTTTCATGTTCAAAATTTTTGTTCTTAATCAAGAGAATTCACACAGTTATTATTAGGCAATATGACATTATCCCTTTATCAACCCCCCCACCCCACCCTGCCATCTAATTTATATTTTATTGATTTATCAATAAACTGAAAAGTGCTTAATAGATATTGTTAACATATACAAATGAGTGAAGTTTTGCAATTTAAGTTTTGTTTTGAATAGTTCAATTAGTACATCTTGGAGTCGTAGCAACCAAAACTTGTATATATTGGGAATTCTCTATCTTAAGTAAGTCATAAGATACCTGGTATATTCTTGATCCCCAATAACAAACTTTAGTTAAAGGGAAGTAAATCTACAATTACACAAGCTTCACTATAACCATTGAAAATAAAATACTAAATTTCAGAAAGGAAGCACATTACTACCACAGTCAAATAGCTGTAAAAGAATTTTAAAGACAACACACAATTCCACTTTTCATTGATATTTCAGGTATCGCCTTCATTTTTTCAAAGAAAGTAAACAGGAAGTGGATGAGAGAAAATTAAGGGCAAAGACTGAGCCTGTTATTCCTAAGAAACTGGTAGGTCTAAATGTATTTGGTAGGTTGTACTTTGGGATACTTGAACCATAAAGGACAATTAAGCTATAATAATCTATATATCCAGATATTATTCTTACAATCAAGGGTCCTGGTTAGGCATAGACATTAAAAAAAAATTTCATGATTGTAACAAATAGTAAATGAAATACATAATACTGTACATGTTCTATTTTGATATTTTATATCAATATAGATTACAAAGACCAATTTTAACGATTTTTGCCTTAAAAAAAACCCCAACAAAAATAACATTTTTGTACATGTACATGTGTATCGGGTTATATTTAAAGAACTGTAAGAGCACTTACAATATCTTTTCATTTACTGTGATTTTAGGCTTAAACTTATTAAGGATAGTTTTAAAGGTGTGATATAAATAACTATTCAAGTAACAATACACACTACTGTATACAGGGTTATTTTCTTCCCATGTAATTTCCGCCCTTCTACACGAGCAACCGGTTTCGCCCCGTCTTGAATTTTCAAAGAGAAATAATTTGAGACTTTGATTCACCCAGTCTCAAATTCGCCTGCTCTCAACAAGGACGTTAGGGGCGAAAATAAAACAGAGGCGAATATTTTCCTGTATACAGTATATAAATGATGCGGCAAATACCTATCAATTATAAGCTCTGTAATGATATAAGTGTCATAAATTTGCCACAATAAAGACACATGCATTAGTTAATACTCCAAATCATGCTGTTATATAATCTAATATTGTCCCATTTTCTATCATAGACAGATTTGGAGATTGATTTTGAGACTGTCTACAGGCCAGGGTCTGTTTTAGACATTCCAAAGCGACCACCATGGGACTACTCTATGTCCAAACAACAACTGGAAGCCAGAGAAGAAAAGTACTTCCAGGTGATACATGTATTGTCAATTCTATATAAGAATTCAGTAGTTCTCACGAAACATTAATACTAAAAAAAAAGGCAGATTTACATATTAAAATATTTATTGATAATTTTGGAGATACATGTATCAATATCTGACAACTTCTTTTGTGAGATTCATTAATCTATACCAAAAAAAAAGAAAAGCTTATTGTAAATTGTTGAATTATATTTTATATGGCATAGAAATATGTTGCTGGGATCATGGAGGAACACACTGCCAAGGAGCTGAGTTACTTTGAGATGAACTTGGAGACCTGGCGACAGTTATGGAGGGTGATGGAGATCTCGGATGTGCTGCTTCTGATTGTAGATGTTAGAACACCGGTATGTACTCTCTAGGAAAGGAATGAATACTGAAATTTTAATGTACCGCAATCCTTAAATGTTAAAATGGATGAACTGATTTGGATTTCGGGATTTCAGTTTCAGTTCAAAATTTGTATCATAGATAATCCAGTTACATATATTTGATTTTTTTTATAATATTAACAATCTTTGCCATTTATTTTGTTCAAGGTTTTGCACTTTTCACCAGCTTTGTACAGTTATGTGACAAAAACTCTGCACAAGTCCATGATAGTGGTCATTAACAAAATAGACCTGGCTCCAAGGGCCTTAACTGTGGCGTGGAAACACTACCTCCTGACTAAATTTCCTGAGCTCAAAATTGTCCTCTTTAGCTCAAATCCTTCAGAAGCTGCATATGCTAAAGGTGGCGAGTTTCAGCAACAGAGAAGAGGTACTCAAGCTAATGTGTTATATCTGTATTACCTGGTAATGTATTTTGCATGATGATTGAATCACAAGTGTAAATGTTATGTGGATGTATACCATACTTTTGTTGCAAATACATGTAACATTGGTAAGTTTAACATTTGCAGGTCATAAGATATTAAAGTCTTTTTCTTTGTTTTTCAGCAACAAATCTTATAATTATATATTCGATATCCTCTCGAAAAATTCTATGCTATACATTGACAGAAAATATATCTTATGCACCTAATTTCATCATTGATGTTTCTTCAAAACAAATTAACACATTATATAAACATGATTTACACGAATTTATAAATCAGTTTTCTAAGTGCTCTCTTAATTTTTCAGCCTTTAAAAGAGGAAAGATTAACAGATACAATCAGTCAGTAGGTCCATTGCAGCTACTGCGAGTTTGTCAGGAAATTGTAGGGAATAAAGGTATGATATGGATATAGTTTAATCAGACAATGGTATTCTTTGAATTTTCCAAAAAATTACTGATTTTTTTCCTTTGTCAGTTGATTTGTCTAGCTGGGAGGAGAAAATTCATGCAGACCCAGATGATGAAGTGAATGACATTGACGATTCTCTCCCTTCTGAAGAAAAAGAAGGACATGAGATGTTTAAGGATGGAGTTCTTACCATAGGATGTGTGGGTAAATATATGATATTTATGTATTTTGTCAGACATTATCACAGATACATTACCAGTTTCTCTTAATACCTCTTTGTTCAACTTTATTTCTTGAAGAAATATGGTAGTTTATAAAGAACTGATTCATCATTTATTTTCTTTTGCATGAAGGATATCCAAATGTTGGAAAATCCTCTTTATTGAATGGACTTGTGGGAAAGAAGGTGTGTATAAGCCTTACAAAAATATTTATCAATGTGATCAACTTACTTGTACAGTATTTTGTAAGCCAAGTGAAGTTTCATTATAAAGATGTTCATTTTTCTATGATAGGTAGTAAGTGTGTCAAAAACCCCTGGACACACCAAACATTTCCAGACAATATTCCTGACACCCACGGTCAAGCTTTGTGATTGTCCAGGTCTAGTATTCCCGTCTATAGTAGATAAATCATTACAGGTATGTACAACTTTTAAGACTTGTCTCCCTAGGGAGATATAGGGTAGGGAAATATAGGGAGAGGGTGAATTAAGTTTTTATAACTTTTGCCCAATCCCATTGCAATATATAATGCAATAAAATATGTTCAAATTAACTTTTAACAGGACTTGATGATCATGGCCATTTATAGACTGTATTGATCTTCTTTAAAAGAAGAGCTCCATATCAAATTATGGGAAAGTTCCCAAATTCAAAAAATAATGTATATGGATTTTTTCTTGCGTAAATTATAGCTTATAGCTTAATGATTCAATTCTTAAAACTGTAGGAAGATCTGATGGTTAAATTGTAGACCATCCAACCCCCTTAATTACTATTCCAGCTTTATTTGAAATATAGAGAAAATTAATGTATTCTTAATATTTTACATGATGCTTACATATCATTGTGATATGTCAGGGAGACTGATTGAATTTTCCTTGATAGATTATTGCTGGCATCTATCCAATTGCTCAAGTAAGGGATCCATATTCTGTGATTGGGTACTTGGGGGAGAGGATCAATTTACCAAAGCTGTTAAAACTGAAGCACTCAGACATTGATGAGGGTGACCAATGGACAGCCTTTGATATCTGTGAAGGTACGTTTGTTTATTGACATCTGAGTGGACAACTACCCCAACTACTCCAGGAAGTTTTCTAATTCTTTAACAGCATGGATTAAACTTGGTGCTTTTACACAATAGCTTACTGATTATCAAACATGTTTTTTTTCCAGCTTGGGCTTTGAAGAAAGGATTTTTAACAGCTAAAGCTGCTCGACCCGATGCCTACAGGGCTGCCAATCATCTCCTAAGAATGGCTTTGATAGGGCGGATCTGCTTGTGTTTGCGACCCCCAGGTTATACTGCTGATGAAGGTAAGGTTGTAGTTTATCTGAAACTGATAAAAAATTTATGCACTATGGAGCTTAGAACTTTATTCAATATACTGGTCTTAAATTTAAATACACTGTTACTGCAATACTGGTAATCAGTATTCAGTCAAAACATAATTGCATGTAAAAGGACATGTCTTGGCAAGTGAGATAACTTACATGGAAATAAATCTTTGTTTTTCATTAACATAACTACGATAATGGTTTCTGTAAAATGTTTATTCATAATGTATGCATTTCAATAGAAATTTTAAATTTTCATTGGCAAAATAATCACATACATAGTAAAGCACATGAACAAAAACTGCAGATTGCATTCTCTGTCATTTTCAGAACTATGGCTCCATCACCAGGAGACGAAGCAGCTGTCTGAGGAACTCCATAAGTTTGAGGCCAAGGACGTGGAAAATGAAAGTGGCGAGGAGACTACAGATGATGAATTTCAGCAAGAGAAGGGAGACAACTCTCCCTCAGTAAGTGAAGATAATTCCTCATCACAGGAAGATGAGGGGGAGAGAGGTATCATGGGAGGAAGGAATCCATTTGCCGCACTGGCTGGGGATGACTAGTCAGCTCATTCTATAGAGCTTTGTTATTTCTATATCAATTTAGTGATTCAAGGTGAACGTTTACAAGTTAAGGTTTAATGATGATTTATTATACATGTATATTCCAGTATTAGCAAAGAAGAAAAACACCTTTTTTTACATACAGTTGTAGCAGTAAAATGAGTTGGTGCAATGAGGTTTTTTTACTCTAAGTAACCTTGGAGCTAAGTAGAGTTTGTTATGAAATGATTCTGTTTTTGATTATATGAATAAATATGTTATCAAATTTTATAACGTCAGTTCAACCTTTTTATATTCATTATATGAACTTGTGTTACTTTTTTATTACCTTTAATAAATAAAGATGTACTCTTGTATTTGTTTAATTGTACATCCCCAACCTTTTGAATAACAATCATTAAATACCAGCACATAAAGTACTGCCTTGATTATGCAATGGACCTTTCATCAGCTATTCATTTTTTTTTAGGGGGGGGGGTCTTAACAGAAAATCAAGAACAGTTACAAATTCTTTTAACAATTTATGATTTGAAATAAAATTTTATTATTATGAAGAAAATAACTTCCCAAAAGTGCAAGGTAATTGCTTTGGAAAGTTATTTCAAAGTAGGAAAATGTAACATTGCTTCTTTGAGTAATACAAGACAACTACATTTACTTCACCGTTAAGGAAGATACTAGAATACAAAGGTATAACTATTCTCCATACACTCTTTTATATCCAAACAGTCTAATAATAAATAGATTCATGTGGATTTTTTGTAGATGTATACATCTGCACTTTGTAAACAAACAAATAATATATACACTGTAAAGAAGAAAAGAAAACATAATTAAGAACGGATATATGCCATAAAATACTAATCATTTTAGACCCATTTTCACTCATGCTCTGGAAAAGGAAGCTACTTGGACCTTCCTACTAAGACCTTTAGTTTGGCACTTTGATGACTTCGGCAAGGAATCAGTAATGATGGATCTGACATAAAGGCAAATAATAACATGTCACCGGCATTGTGCTCGGACGATTTTATGTGCAGTCCAGCACCAACAAAGCGTATAGCGGGGTCCCCAGCTCATCTCTGGCGGCGAAGAGCGCACTGGATTGGATGTCACCTGTAACTAGAGGTCTCCATTATGCAGTCCTGTGACCAATTTGTGCTTTGGAATTGATCTTTTTAATTGAATCATTGATATTCTTTATTGGGAATTTATTTTGGTGTTTTGTTCATAATTAACGATTTATCAGATCTTTCCAAGAGATGGAACAGATTGGTTCCTTGTGGGTTTATTCCGCTTTACTCTTTGGTAAGTACGGCTTTTTTGTGGTACTTCTTTTAATGTGTCTCAAAATTATAAAACCGAGTATAAGTAAACGCTAAATAGTATCAGCAAAGGACAAGATGAATATGGTCAAAATTATGTTATATAAATATTCTACATACAGTAATCGACAACTATTGACTGTTTATCGCATTTGTATGCCAGCGGCCAGTTGTCTGTAACAAAATTACCTAAGGGTCGGTGTCTTAATCTAGTTTACAAAGTAATTACATTTTTCCTTGACCAATAAAAAAAGAAACGATACCTGTTCAAATTAACATGCATAAAAGTTATATTTTCCAATATTTCTTTAATTTACAATAAACTATGCTTCCAATGAAATAAATTTTATTTCTTTTTGTTTGTAGCAGTTTTAACAGCTAACTACTCCTCTGCTCAAAAGCAAGACTACAAACGTGTGTGCTACTATACAAATTGGTCCCAGTACAGAACAGGACTAGGTAAATTTAAGCCCCAAAAC
This sequence comes from Magallana gigas, assembly GCF_963853765.1. Lineage (NCBI taxonomy): Eukaryota > Metazoa > Mollusca > Bivalvia > Ostreida > Ostreidae > Magallana > Magallana gigas. Next base: position 17,870,847 of record NC_088854.1, on the reverse strand, counting down.
GTGGACCCGTTTGTCTGTACTCACATTGTGTACGCCTTCGCAAAGACTTCTGGGAACAGGATAGAAGCTGCGGAATGGAACGACGAGTCTACGGAATGGAGCAAGGGGATGTAAGTTAGCAACGGAAGGTCATAGTGGAGTAAGACGCCACGTGGGGGTGGCAATGGGGGAGGGAGGTACAGCTGCAGAAGAAAAACGGGACAGGTTCTACATTTATGCTTAATTTTTGTTCAGCATGCACTTGTCTCCCGGTCCGTATTGTTATTAATAATTTTATAGTTAGTTGATTATTATCCTGGTAGTAAATGATACTTTCTTAAGGCATTTGAGTTTCAGAGGTTTTTAAATGTAGTTAACTATAAACTCTTGCGTACATCAGTTGTCCATGAATAAAAAAGCGAGCATTATGGTTTAAGGCTGGTAGACCACTGCATATATCATTCAATTCATAACTCACTTCGCATGTCAGGTGAAAAAGGAGAGGGTTATATGAGGTCGAGACTAAGCTGTTCACGTCATATACATGTTGACCTATGATGATGCAAACACATGTTGAGGATAAATTTTAAGGGGCATGGTCATGATCAACATTTATTTTCCGTTTTTAATGCTGTTTACAATGCGTCAGTAAGGCATGACCAATATTCTAATATTCAACCAAAACTTGAGCACCATTCGTTGAGTTATAAGTGAGATACAGAGCTCACAATTCTTTGTCATGTTACAAAACTCATGTTTTGTTTTTTTATTTACATTTTTAATTTTTTAAGTGTAGAGCTAAAACGAATGTGACAAATGCTTGAAACTGTGTATTTATGTTCATAACAAAGCAGATAAAAAATCAGCTTGAAAATGAACTTTTTTTTTTACGGTAAATTGAACCAATGTACACAAAAATATGGCACGTGCCTTGTTTACATAACAAATCATTGTGAGCTCTGTATCTTGCTCATAACTCTACAACTGACTCTTAAATTTTAATTGATCATTTGAAATGCCTTACTAAGCATTTTATGCTATAAAATTATAAAAAGCAAAATTTGATCGAATTCGTGACTATGCCCCTCTAAATTCTGTACAAAAGGGAAGGAGGCCATTAGCCATATTAAAACAGGAAAGGGATTAAGAGGGGTCAATCGCTAATAAATCAGGTACGCAGAAAGATGGATCATATGATTCCAAAATCGAGTAGTTTAAATATGAAAGCCCTATTAGTTTGTTTGTCCAATGTCTTAAGAAATTCTTGAAGAGAAATATAACTTATTCATAATTTAGACAGCTTGTTAAAAGAGTTTTGATCTTTATTTTGTGATTCGAGGGATGGGAAGGGGGTATGTAATGGAGGTTGAGATGCTAAAATTCAGAACATCACAAATGCGTCCATTACTAGCATATGCACTGCCTGCTTCTGTAATAATGATAATGTCGGAATTGGACCGGTTGCTTTCTTGCGGTGAGCAATGGAATCCGCAAGCTTCTTTGTGCTCTGCACTTTATGCTAATGAAACCAAAAGCAAAGCATGTCATCTTGAACCAATTGGCATTAATGTGTAACTTGACCGAGTGATATGCATGTCACAATGTACTTGTGGGACATGAAAAGTCAACCAATGTCTCCCGCCTAAATTACATGATCTTGCACATACAATAACCCCAAAGAGTAATCAACCATATAAAATTTTTAAAAAACCCGATTTTTTTTTTTATAATTTCCGGTAATCAAAAGGTTCTGATATTTAAAACAACCAATCTACGCTAAGAATACATCTTTGCAATCATTGGTCATACACATGTAGATGGTCCACTCTGAATCAGCTCAACCGCATTGCCCTGTCGAGGTAATGCGTAGTTCATCGACATTTTATGAGAAGAGCAGTCTGTTTCATTGGTCAAGTATTTCCCCTTGACGTGGTTTCAATTATTACAGTCGTAAACCAACATTTTTATGATGACCACAAAAATAGAATTGTTTTCACCTTTTCTTGATTTCCGCATTTTCGAAAGAATATGACCTATTTTGATACCAAGATAAACAAGAAGGAGGAGACAACTAAGAGTTATTAGGAAATCAACACAGTGGATAGAAGTTTTGGACGATACAGAGAAATAACGTAGTCATGAACTATAAAAAAGCATATATTATTTATATTTTTCAAATCTATCGAAAAAATCTTTTAAAGAGACGTGTTTTATGTTGAAGAAATATGACACACTTTTCGACAATAATTATTTTGGCTGTACTTCTAAAGTTGGCGAAATGGGGTCACACAGCTTATTTCCACATAGATGGAATAGTTTGCATTTGCATGTCGTCAACATATTTCTCATTTCTACTGTGTAACAACTGATAAACAATATGTATGTGTAATGATAAATTATAAGTTTGATTTAGTATTAATATCATTAATATAATATAATGTTAGACCTAGGAAATAAAGCTTGTACGTGTAATATATCAGCCACCCATATAACCTTGATTTGTTGTTCTGTTAATTGTAAAGGTATGCCAAAATTAATGACCTTAAGAAGAAAAATCCAAAGCTAAAATCCCTATTGGCCATAGGAGGCTGGACGGAGGGGAATGCACCAATCAGCACCATGGCGTCCACCAATGAGAGCCGAGACGAGTTCGTCAGCACTACCATCCAGTATCTACGAACACGTGGTTTTGATGGCCTCGATTTGGATTGGGAGTATCCGGGTTCAAGGGGCGGACCTCCGGAAGACAAGGAAAATCTTATACACTTATTGAAGGCAAGAACAATTTTAATGCTTCTTTGTCCTTATAGTTTTCAATTTAAACAATTATTTAGCGAAGAATGCAAAAGGAATTTTAGATTACATTGACTTTATCTCTTGAAAATAACTACGACTGCAACCGGAACAAATCTCCAAAATACATGATTGTGAGGTTCCTCGACACTTCAATTTTTTTTTTTGATTTTTTGATTAGTTTTTATCCAAAGTTTAAAAAATATATAAAAATTCTTGATTTTAATTTTCATATACAATTTTTTTCTTAGGAAATATAAAGTTTATTTGACTGTCTTACCTTGAACATGTATCGATGGATAATTGTATTGTGTATCGATTGATATCAAATTTTTAGCCCTGAAATATCCTGTTCGCAGCCAAAACGATGTTTCCAGTTTCTACAAAAAATACAAAAAGTCAAGTAAAATAATGGAAAGCCGATATCGGTCTCATTTTTGTAAAATCTATTTTCAAAAAGGGTTCTTTGTCGATCTTGTCAAACAATGCACTGGTGTGTCGAGCCATCTTAAAAAGAAAGCGTTGTTATCGCCAAAATGTAAACGTGGAAAAATAAACCATGACCGTTACCGTTTTAAGATCATATCGTGATGTATCTAGATACAATGCCCTAATATATAACATCAGAACATGCTCATAAACCATGCATGTCATTCACATATCGTACTTGCATTTTAGCATTATAATGCAATAGTTTGTAATGGTATTGTGTTATAGGAAGGACAACAAAATTTGTAGCCATTTAAGAACTAGATAATGATATCCTGGTCATTAATGTGCTGTAGATATTTTGATTTCAGTCTAGTCTAAACATATCTAGAGTGAAGCATGGTCATCGCAAATCACCTACAATGGATTCACTTTTAAAGCAAATTGATTTTCACCCACCACAGTTTTAAATATACGGATAATTCGACATAATCAAAATTATACGTCCATGCAACCTCGGTGTAAGCATGTTCTAATGCTGTACCTGTTGAAAAATCTAATGAAACTCAAGCAAAACAAAAGAAGGAAATATAATATTTTCAATGTTACAGAGGCTAAAGTCACCCTGTTTGTTGTTATACACTATCTGTTTCAGAGTCATTAACCAGGCAGTTACTGTCACGAAAATTAATATCTTAGTAAAGAATATAGTATTTTTTATGGAGTCAAGACATTTATTTCAATATAAAATCTTGATATTTACCAAAAACTAGACTTTAAAGCAATATCAAAACATTGTTTAAAAAATGAATTTTAAGATCCTTAGAAATTTCAAAAGGAACTAATATTGATCGATACAAATACACGAAAAAAGATATCAAATGAAAACAGGTGCAAATAATATGTGCATACTTTGAGGTATCTTTATTGTGTTTAAAACACATGTACATGTTTTGATGTTAAAAAGTGGAGAATGAATTTATCAGCTTAGCCTGTTGTACAAAGTGTCAATTTAAAGAAAATTAAATTGTCTGGTGTATTAAAAAATGAATTTTGTTTAATGCTTTTCCAGAAATTAAGAACCGAATTCAACCGAGAAGCCAGAGAGACTGGAAGAGAGGCGCTGTTACTGGCGATTGCGGTGCCCGTGGGTGAAGAGAGAATTAGTTCCGGATATAAGATCCCAGAGGTGGACAGGTTAGTAGTCGAAAGATTAACTCGTGGATTTGTAAATCTTTTTATAATATAAATATTGGTTATCGGTTGAATTGAAGCTGTCGCATACAAGAGTCCATACTTGCATTTATATCTAACCTTGCCTTTTTTAAACATGAATATCACTTTTTAAAAAAAAATAAATAAATAAAACCCAAACAATTTTCGTCATATTAATATAAAACCTGCATGTGAGCATGAATTGGTCATCCCTTTTCTAGTTGAGAAACATCACATAGATTTTTATTCAACCACGTACAAAATTTGTCTCATGTTTTCGTTTACGTCACTTTTTGAACTCTTATCTTCTGTATCATTAGATAGAGGACTAGGGAAAACAGCCAATCAAATAATACCCCCCCCCTTTTTTTTTGAACGTAGAATTTTTTTTTAATAATGTAGCAACAGAATAATGTGAAATTACCTCCCAGGTAAAAAAAAGTAGATACAAGTGTCAGGGTCTCTGCTTAGTTTTGCATTTAATCAATCTTTAAAACTAGATATGTTGCCTCTTGTAATACCTTTTCATCCAAAATAAAGCAAACGATGTATACCTTTATTTATAATGAAATTAGTTATAATATTTGACCCAAATTCTAATAAGCTCAATCCATTTTATTCATTCAAAGATATTCTTGAAGGTCGATATACATGTATATAGCAAAATGAGAGAACACGTGAACTTGGGACAAACTGCATTCTCGAAAACAGCTTATTTCACGATACGCCCACAGGTAAAGCTTATCCAGGAAAATCTCCGATTATAACTTTACTGAATTGTCATCAAATGTCGGTGGATTATTAGTTAGTGATGTGTGGTATACTGGGCATCACTGATTAACCTGACCCCTTTACACGCGCCTTTATCTTTTTTTTCAGTGTGGGCGAAAGGCATCGCTCCCACACGTGGATAGTTAATGTTTTATTTTAACGTGCATGGTTAATTCATATATACCTGATCTCATCACGATTTTTGTTAGTTGAACATTTGTGGCCAGAATACACTTTTTTGCAATAATATTTGGTTAAGCAACTTTGAGTATATCGTTAATAAATATTTACGACACACTTGGGCCTCATTTTTTCTATATCAGTGCCAATTCGTGAATATCGGTTTCTATATATGTGTTTTATAGTACAGAAATCGCAGTGCCAATTCACTCGTTTATATGTTGTATAATGATACCAAATCATCGTTCTTTATTCTGCAGAACTTCACTGTCTTAACATTTAATCACATCTGTCTCCCTTACCTGGTTAAATATTAAAAAAATACGTAAAGAAAACCCTCACTGAAGTCCCAATTGCAGTTGAATTTATAGTATAGTGCTTTTGAACCAGTAATACCAATGTTAATGAGTTCCTGTGTGATCCGACTCTATTGTAGATACGTGGATTTTATCAACCTGATGGCGTACGACTTTCACGGAGCGTGGGAGGCCCAGACCGGGCACCACAGCCCACTTCACAGGGGCAAGGCAGAGAGATGGTACGCAGCACAACTGAATGTTGTAAGTCTTAACTGTCATTGCCAAGCCGGACAGACCCCACCGTCACCAACTTTCCTCAAGTCAGTACTTGGTCTCAAGTTTGAGTTTGACCTCAAATTAATGCACTTTTATATAAGGACTTGAATTAAGGGATTTGAAAATTTTGGAGACGGCGGGGCCAGATCTTGTTGATTTCAAAGAGTCATAGCTAAGTGGCCAGCAATGAAATAAACAGACCTACGTCACATTGCTGCTTGCCACAATTACCCAAAGCCAAAGCTCTTGTTAACATGGTTTTATATAAATATATGACGAATATTAAAAACTTTCTTATAACCGTAGCAATGGGCTGCAGGATATTGGCGGCGGAATGGTGCGAGTAAGGAAAAACTGTTGATTGGGATAGCCATGTATGGTCGAGGATTCAAGCTCCAGTATCCGTCCATCAATGGAATAGGAGCCCAGGCTCTTGTAGGCAGTAATGGCAATTCCATGGGACCATTCACTAAATCCAAAGGACTTCTCTCATTCTATGAGGTATCATTTAATAATCAAAACAGATGGTTGCATTTACCTATTGTATTTGATTATAAAAAGAAAAGTTTAAGGTAAGAGGTAACATAGCCTGATATCTATGACCTCAAAACCACCTCAATATTTAACTAGAGTCAACACAAAAAAGCTAGTTTTAATGTGAACTAATATTAATAACCCTTTTCTCTGTAGATCTGTGACCGCCTCAATGGTAATGGTGTCGAGGTGTGGGACGAAGAGAGGCGTGTCCCCTACATGTATGACGGAAGTGACTGGGTGGGCTATGAGAACGTGCGCAGCGTTATCGAAAAGGTGACCATTTCTTTGAGACTGGACATTGTCCAAATTTTGATTTATATCAAAATGTATAATAAATATATTTTACAGAATTTGATTTTTTTGACACATTGACTTTCCTTGTAACCAGTAGTCGTCTGCTTGGTGATAGGGTTAGGTAAAGATATTACTGCAGTCGCTTTGTATAGCCTTATTGACCTCGCGTCTCAGGTTCAGATCCCACTCAAAAGACAAGAGACATCCAAAGTCATTCAGGCACTTAACTCGATGTGTAATGATTCATAATTTGCTATTTCCATTACTTTTATCCGAATTAATTCTTTTCAGACTAAATGGGTGATGGATCATGGCTATGCAGGGATTATGATTTGGGCCCTTGATCAGGATGATTTTACTGGGCACTTTTGTAAGGCAGGAAAATATCCTCTGTTGTCAGCAATCAACAAAACTCTGAACGAGCATACTCCGTCCACAGAAATACTGACAGGCCAGCGTGATATTCTTCAGGCAACCGAAGATTATGGAGGCATAACTAATCGGATTGTAGACTCAACGTCCCTGAGCCTTACTGGACTAACCCTAAGGCACTCACAAACTCCAAACGCTATCATCCATACAACCACAATCGCCACCACTTCTACAACAGCTGCTAGCATCAAAACCACAACAAATGTTGCAACGTCCACTATCACTTCAAGCACAACGTCTACCACTGAACCTTCAACCACTACCACTGAACCATCATCCACCACGACCTCTGAGCCTCCAACCACTACCACTACCACCGAACCTCAAACCACTACCACTACCACCGAACCTCCAACCACTACCGTTGAACCGTCAACTACTACTGGTCTACCAAAGGCAACCTCCTTCACTGAATTGACCACAGCAGCCGAAGACAAAGAAAACTCAACAGCTCCTAGCACAGGTAATATTTCAACAACAGAGACGATGGAATCCGAGGCTCAAAATGACATTGTAACTAATGAGAAAATATCACCGGCAATAGCAACTTTGGATATAGTTAGTGACAATATCACATCTGACTTGCACCTGATGCAGAATGTTTCCTCTGACATTGAAAATATTACAGTAGACTTTTTATTGAAGAATGAATCAGATATAACAAATCATACTACTATTTCAAGTATTGCCTTAACTGAAAACAGCACAGAAAGTCCAATCAAAGAATCGACAACGGCAAGAATAATGCGGTCTAGATCACAAATAATGTCGATAGTGGCTCCTTCAGATATATATTCTTCCACTGATATTGTCCACAGAGGAAGAACCTTGTTACAAGTCGATCTGAATAGAAATGAACAGCCGAGTAATAACGGTGATGGTCAGACATCGGGATTTACTAGCGTACTTAATTCCTTATTCAGTGTTCTGTCTGAGTTTGGTGGATTTGCGAGGGGTAGTCGATCATCTTCCAACAGAAGAGCAAACAGTGCAGATACAGCAGGTCAAGGAACAGTTGAGTCACAAAGACCTAGAAACGCTGAGCCCCAGCGTTCACGGAACGTCGATCCAACACGCCAAAGAAATGCTGGTATGCAACGTCAACGGAACGCAGATACACAGCCGGCTAGAAACAGAGAAGTTCCAGTCAGGAGGAACGACGCCGATTTCCAGAGGGTTCGAAATGGATTACGTGCTAGTAATGGTGATATTTTGCGTCAAAATAACGTCGATCAATCCAGACTAAGAATGTTGCCTCGTACAAGGGGTGCAGATTCTGCTCGACCGGTACAAAGTAATGGGGATCCGACATTACGTCGTAACGGAGAAACGTTCCGACAGAGAAATGCCGAGCCTCCTCGACAACGAAATGAAATTTTGAGAAGAAACAATGATTTGATGCGACAACGAAACGGCAATAATGATATATTAAGACAGCGAAGCGAAGACTCAGAGCCGTTTCGTCAACGAAATGTTAATGGTGATATAGTACGACAACGAAACGGTGACTTGTCACAACAACAAAGAAATACATTTCGTAACGGCGATCTCATTCAGCAGAGAAATGCTGCAAACCTAAATTCAAGAGATGCCGAACCGCGTCGTCAAAGAACACTGGAGACGACACGGCGAATGCAACAAAGAACACCAAGTCTAACACCCAATCGTCGCTCTCAACAACTTGGTGGAATGAACACCGTAAGTCCCCAGTTTGACCCTTTTCAAAATGTTGAGATGGCCACTATACCACAAAACCTTGGTCCCCGATCCACGAGAAGAGGTGAATCAAATAGTATTCCAAGTGTAGATTTTTTGGAAACTCTTGTACAAGGGTCTAGTTCACGAAACATTGATCCTACCGTGATTAACAGAAGGGGAATAGAAACAAATAGAATTCCGACCCGCAATCCGAACCAAATATCCCAAGGTGTTCCGGATATTTCTACACTGACCGATATGTTTTTCGCACAAGATCCCCAGAATCAATTACTTCAGCAGGAAGCGGTACAAACATCAATATCTGAAGCAATGCTTTCCCCAAACTTCGTAAACAGAGCAAACGGTTTCGGAAGATTGCAGCGTATGATTACGCCTGAACCAGTTCAATCATCAAACATCTTCGACAACAGAAATATATCTTCAAATATGCAAGCTTCGCAGATGCGAGAAACGCTTTTTAATGAAATAATAAACAGACAACCGTCTTTGAATACAAACTCTATTGATACAATAGATCTGGCATTTTTAGAATCTCAAGTCGAAGAAGGATTTGCGAGGGATCGTGCCCAACAGATTGAACAATCAATGTTGAGACCGGGAATGCTGGTAAACGAACCACGACAAGGTATTTTGAATGGAGTTTTACCTGCAGCAGCAAGATTCCAGGGTCCTATAGGACAAGTCCCCTCCCAACAAGGCTCCATTGGCAGGAACTCAATGATTCCAAGACCAAATCAGTTTCAACAAACATCAATGCAACTACCACAGACAAATCGGAACACTTCTATGGCCGTCATTCCATTTAATAACCTTGATAGAACTTTACAAAGAATCGTAGCCAGTGGACCAGGGTTTCGATTGCGAAATCAAACTACATCTACACGATCAGTTCTTCAAAATCCCACTGAGCAAGGCTTCTTTCCACAAAATGGCCAACGAACACCGAGGGCGGGGAACCTTCTAAATCCTACCTTAGTAAGGCCTGGTTCTTCACAGGAAAACAACAGAAATATCTTAACATCTCAACCTGGGTTGCCCGGACCGCTTCAATTAGCACGTCTACAAGATAGTTTACGCCCAAATAGAAACATGCTGGGTCCACTCGGACCAATTCAAGGAAATAGAAACGCGCAACCCATGAACAACTTTTTGACATCATCATTGAGGGGTTCGCCAAGAGTAGGAACACCTCTATCACAGACTGCTAATACGAATAACCAATTGCCTCTTAATTCACTGTTTTCTCCTATGAACCAAATATCTCCACGTGTGTCGACTATCGGAAGTCCCGGTACACCCCATCGAACACCGCCGCCATTTGCATCTACTGCAATTCAAACACCAGATGAAGTGATACAAGGCAGAAATGTGATTGGATCAAAATCTGTCTTTTCTCAAAGAACAAACTCAAGTGTCAATATTGATGGTTCAATGTTAAAGTCAGAGCCTGTGATTCCAAAATCAGAGATTTTGTGGAAATGGGATGTGTAAAGCTGTATAAAGCATGTGGATGCGCATATCGTATCATTTCTGGGGATTGTTGTTATAAAAAAGAAGAGTTATCAATTCTATTCTTATCTTTTAAGTCACATTGATTTGCTTTAGTGCTGATACATGTGCTAGTACATGTAGTAAAGGGCATTATGATGAGAATAATCCTTTTTTTCCATATCGCACCCTGGATCAGAGACATCAATATTAGCTTGGGGGTAACTCACCGATCATCTTTGGTTCATAAATTCAGTTTCCAAGCGGAATCATTATTGTTAATCATTTTATTTTGTAGCGTGCAATATTGTTTGCATCGCTGAAATACGCAAGGCAGGTGCGTCGTTTTGTCCCAATGCAGATCCCTTTGTACTCGTATAAACTTTGATGTATCCCAGTGATACCACAAATGAAGATTAATTTTATTATTCATTATGAACTCATGTGGGATATTGAGGGGACAAAATTCACGGTCTAGGACTTGGCAAGGCCTCGAATCTAGACCGTGAATCTTGTCTGCCTCGTCCTAGACCGTGGATCTTGTCTGCCTCGTCCTAGACCGTGGATCTTGTCCCCTCGATAGAATTTCACTATCCCACATGAGTACATTTTAACAATGATTACTTTTCTTGCATTATTTTTCATTAAAACGATGTCTGACAACTTTTCGTTATTAATATATTCAAAAGATTCCTTTCGGTTTGTCCTTCCGTGTGCTTCAACTAGTGCAAGTCCAAATGAGAGCACACGACAGTTTTTAAAAAATAAACATATAAATAATTGTTATTAATTATGCAACAAAATACTTAATGGATAATAACAATCAATCATTCTACATTTCTCTACAACAGACGTTTGTTTACGTTTTAAAGCGGCGTAGTAATACACAGTGTAAGACAGAAAAATCTCACACTGCTGTCCCACACTAGATAAACCGTTCTCACACCGGTGATAATGCGAGAAAAACGATGCCTTGATAAAAATCTACGTACTAAAACGCATAAGAAATGAATCTCAACTAGCTACAATGCATGGCATTCATTTAAGTTTCATGTACTGAAGTTACTAGGGATATCATTTGTGCTCATATTTAGCATTATTGAGGTACATCAAAATTCATAGGGGGTATCATTGGGGTGTCTTTGTGGTTCACTGGGGTAACATTGGGGTATCGTTGCGGTTAATTATGATACCATTGGAATTTATTTGAGTAAAAGACGCACCGTGTTTTTTTAAATATATATTTAGGAAAGATACAAAGCATGTCCCTAATAAAATCTACAAAAAGAACTGAATTGTGATAAACTTAAAATAAATGCTATCTTAATTAAGAATGAACAACTTTGAATAGGATTTTTTCAGAGAATTGTATCCCATTGCACGTTTAGTGGCTCATTTGTATACAATGAGTTCTGAAACTCATTATTTAGATAATTTTTACATGATAGTGAATAAAATCGACACATCCCAATTGGTTTAATCTCACTTATTCTTTGAGATAATCGTATGACACGCAAAGCAAACAAAAGCGATAAAACATTTAAAAAAACCCACCTTATCTCAAAATATCGATTACTGACCTCATATACGTTGAATCCCAACAGAGTGAAGTCAATATGGGAAATTAAGATAAAAATGCTTTAGGGTTATTATCGTGAAGATGGAAATTCAGAATAGAATATTTTTTAAATTGTTGCTCAAAATTTATTGCTTTGTATCTATTTAGTTACACTGTTTTCATTTTTTTTCATTATTATAAATGGCTTTTTTTCACTCCGAGTTTACGCACTCATATCGGGTAATACTTTATATAATATACAGTGGTAACATCGTTATTGTTGACAAGCCAATCGTGTTAAATCGTTCGTGTAACGTGGGTGATCGTTCGTGTAACGTGCGGGATCGTGCGTGTATCAGGAAAATTGGTTTGCGTTTTTTACCGTGCGTGTTCGTGCGTGATCGTGCGGTTTTTAGCTCACCTGAGCTGAAAGCTCAAGTGAGCTATTCTGATCACATTTTGTCCGTCGTCCGTCTGTCCGTCTGTCTGTCCGTCCGTCCGTCCGTCCGTCTGTAAACTTTTTACATTTTGAACTTCTTCTCTAAAACCGCTAATCCAATTTCAACCAAATTTAGCACAAAGCATCCTTATGGGAGGGCGAATATAAATTGCAGAAATAAAAGTCCGATCTTTATTCAAAGCGGAGAAAACCTTGAAACTGTAGAAAAAGGGGGGTGCATTTTTAAAAATCTTCTTCTCAAGAACTACCGAGGCAAATTCAACGTAGTTTGGCATAAATTATCCTTATGGGAAAGAAAATATAAATTGCAAAAATTAAGTGCTAATTCTGTTTCAAATCTGAGTTATTACGAAAATAATAATAAAGGAAAGGCGTGTTTCAGCTTCGCGTTCGGCATCCGGTAAAATGGGTAGGCAAGACTTGGCCAGGGCAAAACAAAAGATTGGCAGTTATTAATCTGCCAATCTCATTAAAATTTCAGGATATTTGATGGACTAGTATATTTGTATTCGCTGTAAATATTGCTGCAAAATAATGCGTATTTGGAATTGACGATTGCCGATCTGCCCCGGCTTTTATTTTGCCACGGCCCGGGTTTGCATACCCATTTTACCAAGACTCGTATTCCATACTTCTAAAACGAGGTTCTTTGTTTAAAGCAGCCATGACATTATACGAAAAAGGGTCGATCTGACTATGATGAATTTGCTTGTTGTGCAACAGTTCGCGTATGAAGGGAAATTTTTGAAACATGCAAAATATATTGGTGCCGATTTTGTGAAGTAAATTGAGGCTAAAAATTTCAATGTGTTGACAGTTTTCACACATGACGTTGGTCTTAGCTTCTTCTGATTTTCATTTCGTTTTCATTATTTATGCTTTGTAACCTGGAAACTATCGTCTGTATTTCGTGATTTTTACGTATCAAATCAAACAGAGACTTCGGTAAATCAAACAGTTAACTGTTTACCTGCGCAAATTAAGCAAAATCTGATGTATAAAACAAGTACTGAAATACAATTCATTCTATCGGTAATTCGGCATTATCTTTTGCGTAATGGTAGATTAATGCAATAGGTTTTGTTGAGAAGCTCGGCATTTTCTCGAGTTTATTCAGTTTAAATAGAGTTTGATATCGCTGACGGAAATATGTAGGTATATGCATGTATATATATGATTCATTTCGAAAAAAATGTTCTTTATTTGTTATACATGTAGTGCATGTTTCTTGTGTTTAATTGTTTACAATTTCTATTTACTAACCATATTTGAGTGTTATTAAAGCTTCGAATTATAAGCAAGATACAGAGATTTGCTCACAATTCTATATGTTTGTACACAGATCTTAAAAACTAAAGATTAGAAAAGTAAAAAAAATTGTCAATATTTATTAAGAAAATTTTCAAAGTCTGTTCTTCCAGAAACCAACTTTAACAACTTACTGTATTGTAAACTTAACCTTTTTAGCTCACCTGAGGGTGGGGCCACAATGGGGGGGTCGAAGATTAACAAATGAATAATTATATAGAGTAAATCTTTAAAAATCTTCTTCTCAGAAACTATTCAGCCAGGAAAGCTAAAACTTGTGTGAAAACATCATCAGGTAATGTAGATTCAAATTTGTGAAAATCATGACCCCCGGGGGTAGGGTGGGGCTACAATCGGAGATCGAAGTTTAACATATGAATATATAAAGTACATCTTTAAAAATCATCTTCTCAGAAACTAATCGGCCAGGAAAGCTGACACTTGTGTGGATGCATCCTCAGGTTGTGTTAATTCAAAGTTGTGAAAATCATGACCCCCGGGGGTAGGGTGGGGCCACAATGGGGGATCGAAGTTTAACAAAGGAATATAGAGTAAATCTTTAAAAATCTTCTCAGAAACTTATCAGCCGGCAAAGCTGAAACTTGTGTGGAAGCATCATCAGGTAGTGTAGATTCAAAGTTGTGAAAATAATGACCCCTGGGGGTAGGGTCGGGCCACAATGGGGGGTCGACGTTTAATATATGATTATATAGAGTAAATCTTTTAAAAAATTCTTCTTAGAAACTAATTAGCCAGGAAAGCTGAAACTTGTGTGGATGCATCCTCAGGTAGTGTAGATTCACATTTGTGAAAATCATAACCCTGGGGGTAGGTTAGGGCCACAATGGGGGGTCGACGTTTAATATATGATTATATAGAGTAAATCTTTTTAAAAATTCTTCTCAGAAACTAATCAGTCAGGAAAACTGAAACTTGTGTGAAAGCATCCCCAGGTAGTGTAGATTCAAAGTTGTGAAAATCATGATCCCCAGGGTAGGGTGGGGTCACAATGGGGGGGGGTCAAAGTTTTAAAAAGGAATATAAAGGGTAAATCTTTAAAAATCTTCTCAGAAACTTATCAGCCAGATGATTCTTTATAATTGTTAAGACTTTGGCCCCAGGACAATTCTATGGCCTCACGAGAAGGTTCAGAGGTTGATGTACGTTTATATCCCATATATAAACTATTGTTAAGGATCTTTTTGAAAACTGCAATACTCAACATATGATATGACTATAAAAGCATCCTGTTAGAAAAGGGACGGATGATTATAAACATAAGAATATCCAGGGGAAAATGGATTTTATTTATACAGGATCTACATGTATTATTGTACATTGTCCAGATAGTTTGTATTATGACTCCATTAAGCTGATTTTATCATACCTATTGTTCCTCAGGTGAGCGATGTGGCCCATGGGCCTCTTGTTTCGTTTTGTAACTTTTTTTACGGAATGCCAGGATTTATTCTTAAAACAAAGACTAGTCGTTTTTGTAAAACAATGTGAATTTAAAACTTTTTATTATATAAAAACATTGACAGTTGTTAACATTCATTCTCTCTTTCGTCCTTAAATACAGTTTTTTATTTCTATAGCTCATTCAATCCTTTGTTCGGTCGAGTTAGTTTTGCTTAATTTTACAATCAGCCTATATCAAGCATCAATTGTGTCTTGACAAATAATTTCAATCATATTAGCAAAAGCGACACGTTGAATGAAAGCGGCTGAGCTTACCAATTCCCCGTTTTAAACTAAACGATTATTCCCAACGTTTTATTTCAAATTAGAATACGATACGCATTATTATCTAGTAGATTGTATACAAATTTGTTTGAAATAAAATTTATTTAGACGCTTGAAAAATTTAGAATAAATAGAAATAAATCAATTATTTACTGTACATTATGAAAATATTGGATGTGAAAAATCGAAATTCTATGGAACAAGGTAACAAATTTACCTGTATCACGCATAGTTAAATCATACGTAAGAGAATTAAATTACATAAACAGTCAACTCGTATGTAAATAATTTCGTGTAGTTTATGCATTATCTTCATTTCAATTACACGTAATTTTCTTTAACTTATGATTGAAGTTAATATTTCTTATGGAGACAAAATATTAATTTGTGTGTGAATCCTTTATATTTGTGTATGGATGTGTAAAAGTGTTAACTGGTAAAATACAAAACAGTGCATGAATAAATTACATGCCGCTTTTCAATAACACAGAAACATAAAGCAATACAATTTAAAGTAATACGTTTCCTTAATTCTAATCTTAAAAATTTATTTTGATTTTGCGTGTTTAATGGTGTAGAATCGTTCGGTTGCGTGTTGTATCGTTTTTCTTCGTGTATCGTGAAGATTCAATAAGTTAGTGATCGTCCGTGTGTCGTGCGTGATCGTTCGTGTATCGTGCGTGATCGTTCGTGTATCAGAATCGTGCGTGTCGTTTGTCAACAATAACGTTGCTACCACTGTAGCGGTGGGTGGGGTGGGGGTAGGGGAGGGGGGCTTATTGACTGTTTATGGAACGGTAGTGAAGACTGTTTACTTAGTAGAAGCCTCTTTACTTATTCTTATGATGCACTCAGTTTGGCCTGCTAGATGCCCGTTATTTGACATTAAGATAATATTATAAATGAATATTAACTTTATGACAATTGACCCCCCCCCCCCCTTCCTCGGGAGCAAACACAAAAAGCATGACTCAGTGATCACAATCTTAATATATTTTTTTATCCTCCATGTACTTAGAACGTCTGTGGGTTGTTTTAAGTCAAACAGTCGAAAGACAATGCACAATCACGATGTGACACCCCTCTACACCATCAACTAAACAGGTATCCCTGACCCAAGGTTAGGGATTTTACAATTCTAGAAATGTCTTTGATCACCACAACAAGCACCTGATTTACCTTTTACATGCCCGGATTTCTAATTAAAAAGTAAGAGTTCCGCTACAATTCCTTACTACAAAACCCCCGACCCTGTACAACAAAGTTGTGGAAAAGAGGACTATCAAAGAGTATAATAGGCACATTCATAGTATGACCGATAGATCCCTACCCTTATAACAGAGCCCTTTATATTGCGGTCATAAATTTTACAATTTTGGTAGAGGCCACCTTGCTTATCCTGACAATCCACTTCAATTGACTGCCAGATGCCTAGTTGCAGAGAATAAGATTATCAACGAATTAAAGCATATATGTTTTTATTGTAAGACTAACAGTAACCAGTCCTTACACCAGAGCCCTTGAGCCTTGCATGGGTCATAAATTCCACATATTTGGTAGAGGCCTCCTCGCTTATCCAGACAATTTACTTAGCTTTACTGCTAGTTGTGTAGTTGCAGAGAGGAGAATGTGCAAAGAGGTATTGTTTAATGGATACAATTCACTTTATTACCTGGCCCCACCCCAATAAAAAAATAACCCGACCCTTGGTTCATAAACTAAACAGATTTTGGTAGAGACCTCCTTGATTATACTGGCAATCCGTTTTGACTGTTATATGCCTTGTTGTAGAAAACGATTTTAAAGAAAAAATGCATATTAAATACATGACAAACCTCAAATCAGAACCCCTGACCATTTGCCCATAAGTTTCACAATTATGGTAGAGACTTTCTTGCTCAACATCGCCCTGCATGTTTAGTTGTTTAAAATACCTTATTAAAACTGCACCAATATTTACAGTGTTTACACACATTTTATTGCCCCCCAAGGGCGGAGGTCATGAATTTCACAAATTCTGTTCCCCTCCTCCCAGAGATGCTACACACCTTTGGTCAAGATAACCATTGTACCTTAAAATGTTCAAACGCTAAAGTACGACGCACGACGACGGACCTTAACAAATTGCAATCGGTCCTGTGAAACTCAGGTAACCTAAAAATCGCATATCTCGGTTTGATATTTAATAAATAAATCTTAATACGTATCAAAGGGATAGTGTACCGCTAAGTGGTATTAGTTTCAAACACTCTACACATTTTTCTCGATTCCCAGGCTTAGTTGTTCATCGTGACAGAAGTTTGTGATTCTATTACTTATTGGCATGTCGTAAGCTTTAAAATCTAGACCCTAGTAATTTTGTCAACCAGTATTAATATGATAACGCGTTTGGTCTCATATCAATTTTATTGTAGGATACCTTTTATTCTTAATTAATCGAACCAGAACTAGCAACTAGTGTGTATCATTACACCTAAAATATGGTGTAAATTTCATTTGACTGCAGTATAATGAATTTAAAATACTTTTGACTAAAACCCTGCGATAGATACGTGAACAATTTTTTTTTTTAAATCGATGTTCAGTTTTCCTAAGTCCATTTTCTCTTCCCTTTTTGTGCAAGCTATTTTTCTATCAAATATTTTGACATGCAAGATAAATATTTTGACAAGCAAGATAGTTATGTCAACATGCAACATAACTATATTTACATGCAAGAAAATTTCAATCAAATGAGAATTATAAAAATCTCAAATATCGCCAACATGTGACATCCAAGATGCTATATGCAACTTATTTATGTCGACATGCAACTTATTTATGTTAACATGCAAGATAAATATGCTGGCATGCAATTTACTTATTTCAACATGCAACTTCGTTATGTTCACATGTTACTTATTTATGTCAACATGCAGTTTAGTTATGTTCACATGCTACTTATTTATGTCGACATGCAGTTTAGTTATTCACATGCTACATTATTTATGTCGACATGCAGTTTAGTTATGTTCACATGCGAGATAAATATGTTGACATGCAGTTTAGTTATGTTCACATGCGAGATAAATATGTTGACATGCAGTTTAGTTATGTTCACATGCGAGATAAATATGTTGACATGCAACTTACGTGTTGCATGTCAACAGAACTAAGTTGCATGTCGACATAAATATGTAGCATGTCAACATATTTATCTTGCATGTTAACATAATTAAGTAGTTGCATGTCGACATAAGTTGCATATCAACATAAAGAAGTTGCATGTTAACATACATAAGTTGCATGTCAACATATCCATCTCACATGTTAACATAAATAAGTTGCGTGTCGACATAAATGATGTAGCATCTAGCATCTTGGATGTCACATGTGGACGAGATTTTAGATTTTTTGAGATATTATAAAAATTTTATTTGATAACAATTTTCTTGCATGTCAATATAGATATGTTGCATGTTGACATAACTATCTTGCATGTCAACATATTTATCTTGCATGTCGACATATTTGATAGAAAAATAACTTGCACACAAGGGGCAGAGATATGCCACCATACATTCATGTATTAAATTATGATTTATTTCATTTTGTTAACATTCCTTTCACATAATTGCACATAGAGAGACCCCCCCCCCCCGTTTCAATAGATAGGAACATTCTATTTTAATGGCCAGTATAAAAATAATTTTTTTTTTGAAATAACATAAGAAAGGCTATGGGAATTAAAAAAAAACCCAAATTGATTCGTTTCATCTAAATTGAGATTTTTTAATACCATCGCACAATTTTTGAAAATGCAAATTAAAGGTAAGTAATTCAATCCTTCTGGGTATCCTAAATCTGGGCGGATTACTCTAAAACTTTGACACAGTAATCTTCGGAGGTAAGCCAACATTTTATCCCATCTTTTGTAATATCGATAATTTGGAATTATTTTAACACCCTTGCTCTGAAATGACGATCTCATCAAGTTGTTTTGACATCCATAAAGGCAGAGGTGATTGTATATCTTGGATATAAAGACAAGTGTTTAAAAGATAGCTTGCAAATTGATCAAAATTCTTTACGAACCAGATGGTTAATCTTTAACGAGAATTTAGCCCATGCACCTTAATGAATTACCTTTACCATGATAACAGCTATGGCAACTAAGTGAAAGATCGCAGAGATAGGTCCCTTTGTGAAGACAAAATTTTAATGCTTGTTTAAAATGTTAACTTTCCTAAATATTATAATACCTCTTTGAAAATCATTGTAACACAATGAAGACTTGTATGATTTATCCTTTTAATCTGATAATCTAACGCCTCTTAATTTGCGGGGTGAATACAATCAGTAAGCTCTCGCAGAATACTTATTTATAAAAAATGCATAAAATTTGTATAATGTAACAATATGAAACTTCATACCATACAGCAACCATGAAATTAAGATAGCTGCATGTATCGAAAAATTCAAATACTAGTATGCCATTTGATAGACCATAACTTATAGTATAACCACCTTAAGTTTGTTATTAATATTTTTCACCTGTCAGAAGACAGATTTACCTTTTAAAAAGAAATTCCAAGAGGAAAATTCCCATAGGAAAACAATTTTCCTATCTGTATTTGGAATTTCCTACCGGAATAAAAAAAAATTCCTATATGAATTTAAATTCAGATAAGATTTGAACAAAACTCCCATGGAATTTTAAAACCCAACAGGAAATCATAATATCCTATAGGACATCTACCTAAATCAAATTCCTGCAGGGAATACTTTTATCCTACAGAAAATATATCACCTATTGAATTTTTATAAAATCCTATAGGATTTTAAATATTTCCTGGTGGAAAACTGTTTCTCCTATGGGAATTGTTATCGTCATATTGGGATACATTTATTGATTTTTAAAGGTAAATACAGGGCTCACCTATCTATATTTTGGTATATATGGATTTTTACCAAATTGCATCTTAAGCAGGTGCAAATATACCACATTGGAACTGGCCTAATTATTCGGCACGGTGTTAGAATATACAAAAATCTATATATAAACAAACGTTAAAATGAATGTAAACATTATGATTGAAATGTAAAATGTAACGTGCTAATTACATATACATTTCATTACATGGGATTTTTACAAGAAAAAAAATGCATTTATGGCAACAATGGTAAGGAAAACGTTTACATCCAACAAAACGTCGAAGTAGTCACCTTGATATGCATTATTATTTGAAAATCATTGAATCAAATAATGTGAAATGTTCAACATTTTGTAACTGATATGTCTTTTCATCAATAGTACATATAAAAAGACAACATCGATTCAAATCAATTACCTGTGACAAAACGGCAAAAATATCAAATATGTAATTTTCTGCGCGTGCTAAAGGTACCTCACTACACCCAGACTTATTCTTTTTAAGACACTACGTCACAAGATTACGATTTAAATGTTTTGTTAAACTGTTTATATCGTTGTAGCTCAGTGGTTGAAGTATTGGGCTTCTGAACCACAGACCATGAGTTCGAATCCGCCTGGAGGTTTTGTTCGTGTTTACTTAATTAAATTTTCGAAAATGTAATTTTTCATCCAAAATTGCACATTTTTTGTCTATTTATTTATTCTTTGAAAATATTTCAAGGTGTAGTGAGCCACCTTAATGTGATTGGCAAATTTTTGCGAATGATGTAATTTAGTCTTTGATGAGAGAAAAAGAAAAACACTTAACATGGCTAAAATGATCATCATGACTGAAAAAACAGCCAGAGCCTTTGGAATATTGGTGTCTGTATTGTTTCTACGACAGATAGTACTCACTTTAAAGAGGTATAGCGCCTTTTTCCTTTATTTCGCCTACACTTGTGTTTGGGCGGAAAGTACCTGTTACTAAAAATAGCTTCAGGTACATAGTTGTCGCAATATTATTTTCGAAACCTGGATACACTGACTGTACAACTGCAGACTAGTAGTTAGCAGATCTTATTTTTCGTTGAGGTTATTGTCTAGAGTTCTTTTTAAACTAGGATCATACCATGTGCTGTATTAGTATTAAATAAGTATTTGAAGGAGTTCACGGAAGTTAAATGTTCTACGATCGGTCTCAACATTCCAAATACATGTACTAGAGGCATTTTTAATAGAGAATACTAATACCCCAAACTTCATTTGGATGTGCTGTCTTCTAGAGTGACTTGTATTCCATTCAAAAGCCACACCCCTGCGAAATTAATCGACAAGTATAAATTATTTTCGTAAATTGGTGCTCAGAAACCAAAACATATCGACATTTCTATGAATAAGAATCTATTTGAAATGGTTTGTCCAAATTTCTGCCTCAATAAAATAAATTTCTGTTTTAGATCCATATTTTATCCTCAGTCAGATAGGTTGCAATATTACTTTATCTGTATTCTATCCATCCATCAGTAAGTTTTGGTTTTTTTTAAATTTTAAAATGATATGAGTTTTTTTTTATCGTACATTTCTTTATTAACAATTCGCAGATGCCAAATATGACAAAAGTATGTATGAAGTAAGCCAATTCGATTTTTATTTTTTAGAGCTATTGTACTTATTAGTGTTTGTAATTATCACAAATACCGTCTTAACAAAGTCAGGCTACAACATAAACTGATTATCTATATCATATGTGAAAATATAATCTACAATAATCAATAATAGTATTTAATTATAGTTATATTAAATACTAGTATCCCAAACAACAAATCCAACATTGTATGAATTCATAGAAAATACAGCGCGTTTTACAAAAGAAAACGCAATTTCCTTTTTGTTGTTGTTGTTCAAAACTTAAAGAAAATCAACGAATATGAATTTACAAGATATATGTAAATACATGTATTCACTTGGTATCATCGAGCAAAATTTTAAAAGTAAAAGGTACACAATTAATTAAAAAAAATGACGCTAAATGCCAAAAAAGATAACCCTGTTTTTTTTTTTATCTGGTGTGCTTTGGATGGACCAATCACCTCTCACTTTGACCACATATAAGACGTGAAAGTAACATATAAGACGCGAAAGTGACAGTGAAAAGAATCAACCACCAAGAGGTGCCTTGTTTGAAATAAACCGAGGTGATTATTATTTATTTTATATCTTGCAGTGATCCCCTGGATGGATTGTAAGGTAAAGTCATGTCCATCAGGAAAGAAAGTCTTCAGTATAAAGCGAGTAAATCCGTAATTTTGTTTATCTGTAATTTAAATGAAACCCAGATAGCATTTATGAAAACAAATCTCCTAAAAATCCCCAGTGAGAAAATCTCTTGTAATACTTTTATTAACATTTGGTATCGTATGAATTCTTTTTCATTCGTTTTGAAATTTTTTATGTTTGTGTTTTAGGTATCAGAGGATGATGTAACATAATTGTAAGTTATCATTGATCATGTAATTTTTCGATGTTTTTTTTTATATATCAACAAGTGTAATGTTTCTGAACTTTAATAAGTGCTAACTTTTTTTTATCAATTTATACAAACTCATTTTCATTAGCATGAGAAAACAATGAGAATGTTCATTCGAGATTCGAAATCTAGATAATCAAATCAGGGATATGAAAAGTTAACCGGTATCATAGCGACATCAAGCTGTTCTATATATCATCCGTACTGTATATGCCCTTACCTTGAAATAAATGTCATTTCCCCCCAGCTTATTGATTATGCTTATTTTGTATGATTTATTTTACAGGGTAATTAAGACAAGAATGCCGTGTTTTTGCTCGCCCTTTGTGTACCCCCCCCCCCCCCCTCCCGATTTGTTTTTGTTTAAACCCGGGTAAATTTCACACTGAATGCGTTTAAACCAGAGACTTGGCACATGTAAAACGCGGTTATCGTAGAGAGATTCATGCGCCGGGTAATGGGGGGGGGGGGATAATTTTATTTTCAGGGGAGACGGGGTGGTTCGAGGCCTATTTTCAGTAATTTTACAATGTGAATTTAATAATTTTGAATTTTCTCTGAGGGAAAGGGAGATACCCGTATAGAGATTCTTATTTAGAAAAGGTTTTAATCTAAATAGTAAGTTTCAGGTTTCAACAACGAATATAAGCATTACATGTTGTTTGTTTTGTGTGCAATGTGATTATAACATAATCATTTAGATATTATTACAGCACATGTTATCGATACAGAATTTGAAATTTTTAAGACTATTTTCTCCTGAGTATGCCTAATTATGATTCAAAAATTTTGACATTCTTTTACAATAAAGAAGAATACATGTATGTATGTATTCTATACGATCAGGTATATGAGTAATTATTATAGAGTGTTCTGTGTAAAAAACAATCATGTAAATCATAGGTCAATGACCTACTTTTTCTGCTAGGAACCTCTAAATGTTTTATGAAAAAATTGTCAAAATTTGTCGAAATTGTCCACCATTTTCAAGGTTTTCTTTATTTTTTAATTATTGAAAATAATAAAACAATTTGTAGGTTGGGAAATGATAAAATACGAATAGCTTTACTAATTTTATATTTGAATTAATCGTTTTAAGCTCATATTTTACGTTTAATTTAGTCCGAATTTCCTCTATCAATTTCCAAAATTGTACCCATTTAGAAAAAACTGACTAATAGGAGCTCCAAACCATTGATTGCCTAAAACAGTTTTTATTGTCTGTATTATGTTGTCATTAACATTATATAAGGCCAATGATCAAAATTTTGAGATATTTTATCTTGAATCGATTTTATGTATTTTAAAGATTTTTCCAATTGCGTGCCAGCCAGTGATGTAAATACAACCATAAATTATGTAAAATGATATGAAAAAACACATAAAATCTTAACTTTTGCAATTACACTGCAACAGAAAGTTTTTAAGAGAAAATAAGAAAATGAAAAAATTAGTCTCCGAATTTCCTCTGTTTCAATTTTAATCTACCTTTGTCGGAGCATATCTTCCTCAAATAAACAAATCATGGATGTCAATATCGATATTTGTTATTAACGTTGTTATTTTTTGTTTTTAAAACAACTTTGGACTTCAAATATTGAATTTTGTAAAAATATTTTTAAAATCTCAAATCCTGAATAAACGTAATCCTTAAACCAATGCACATATCATAGAACAGTTATAAATCCAGGTCAGGTACTATAAATCCAAGCGCGTCTAACCCGGGTGGTTTATAAACAAATGGGAATAATTCTGTAGAACAAGTAAGACAACTAGGGGAACATTTGAATGAAATATGAACTATGTAATTTTGAGACAGTAAAACAGATCAAATAACCAAACGATTCTATCAGTTTAATCAAATTTGACCCCCTTGTTTTTACATAAAGGTTAAGTCAAGGTCAATACCTTTTTCCTCAACTTAAAGGATGATAAAAGATAAACTTAATGTAGTTTTTTGCAGTTATGTAGACAACTGTTTAAGATATGAAGATTTTATTCTTCAGTGAAATGATAGAATATCAGAAGGTCTATCAGCTTATACTATTAAATTGAAATAAATATTAAAACTAAAATTGATATAGCTTAGCCCGTCTTTCCTCTAATTTTCCAAAATTTTGAAGATATTTTTATTATTTTCTTATGCTTCCAATATTAAAATATTTCTGATTTTTAATTTATGTTTTATGAAGACTTTATATAAAAGAATAAATTGACAGAAAATCGTATATATAGACCATTTAATAAGAGCGAAAAATTGATTTTAGTGATTTTTTTTCACACAAATCAATGTATAGAATGGACGCTTAAAAAAGCTTATAAAAATGTAATTTGATAGGCAAATCTTATTTTAAAAACAAATTCTGAAATTCAAGTATCATATCATTAGTTAACATTCGTTACAAAATCCAGCATTAATGTTATTGTTTTAAAAATGATAAAACAGACTCATTAATCTACATCAATTCTGATGCAAAATTTGTGATATTTTCATACGCCAATATTCCACCAAAAATATAGTTCTTGTTAGATTCTTAATATTGAATCTTAATGTTATGACCAATTAATCAAATTTACATTTGGCAAGTCGAAAACCTGAAAAAACCCCTTCCTTAACTGCAACGGTGTGTGTATAGTGTATAAAAAGTGTTTGCACACACGATAGCAATTATGCGACCACATCTTTAAAAAAATAATGATTCAACTTATTTTAACCTTTTTTACCATTATACCCTTTCCACGATTATGATTTATTATTCAAAATATTTGTATTATTCTACAATTAATGTGCAATTAATGGGAGAGCCATTGGAACAGCTGAATTATGCATACAAAAATAGTGCACAACGCTGTAAATTCTAATTACATTTTTTTTAGCTCACCTGAGCCAAAGGCTCAAGTGAGCTTTTCTGATCACAATTTGTGCGTTGTCTGTCGTTGTCGTCGTAGTCGTCGTAGTTGTCGTCGTCGTTGTAAACTTTTCACATTTTCATCTTCCTCTCAAGAACCTATGGGCAGATTTCAATCAAATTTGGCACAAAGCACCACTAGGTGAAGGGAATTCAAGTTTGTTCACATGAAGGGCCACGCCCTCTTTAAAGGGGAGATAATTGAGAATTATTGAAAATTTGTTGGTATTTTTCAAAAATCTTCTTCTCAAAAACCATTCGGCCTGAAAAGCCTAACCTTGTGTGGAGGCATCCTCAGGTAGTGTAGATTCAAGTTTGTTCGAATCATGGTCCCCGGAGGTAGGGAAGGGCCACAAGAAGGGGATCAAGTTTTACATAGGAATATATAGAGAAAATCTTTAAAAATCTTCTTCTCAAAAACTATCAGGCCAGAAAATCTCAAATAAAAATGGGAGCATCCTCAGATAGTGTAGATTCAAGTTTGTTCAAATCATGGTCCCCGGGGGTAGGGTGGGGCCACAATTGGGGGATCAAGTTTTACATAGGAATATATAGAGAAAATCTTTTAAAATCTTCTTCTCAAAAACTTTTAGGACAGGAAAGCTCAAATTTGAGTGGAAGCATCCTCAGATAGTGTAGATTCAAGTTTGTTCAAATCATGGTCCCCGGGGGTAGGGTGGGGCCGCAATTAGGGGATAGATTTTTATCCTGGAATATACAGTATAGAGAAAATCTTTAAAAAATTCTTTTAAAAACTATTTGGCCAAGAAAGCTCAAATTGGCGTGTAACCATCCTCAGATAATGTAGATTCAAGTTTGTTCAAATCATGGTCTCTGGGGGTAGGACGGGACCACATTGGGGGATAAATTTTTATATATAGAGAAAGTCTTGAAAAATCTTCTTCTCAAAACTATTAGGCCGTGAAAGCACAGGTTATGCAGATTTAAGTTTGATTCCCTAGAGAAAAGTGGGGCCACGAAATGGGGGGGGGGTATATAGGAATAGAGATCTTCTTACAGGTACAACAACAAAAGGGGCTTGGTATTTACCAAAAAAAAAAAAAGAGGTGGATAAAAATTGGTAGATTTTCATTTTTTTTTTGCAAGATCTACTGTATTTAGTTGTCAAGATATTTTGATACTGTAATGCTAATTTGATCAGAATTAAGGCAATTGTTGCTCAGGTGAGCGATGTGGCCCCTGGGCCTCTTGTTTATTTTTCATTCTGTTATTCGAATAATATAATCTTTGATATAAAAATGAATTAATAAATTGAATTCATTTAACATTTAAATTTTTTTTTAACATAAATGAAATGTTTATCAGTGCAAGTATAATATCAGGACGAGATCCGAGTTGAAGTCGCTATTAAAAAATTCCCCCCATTGAACCTCCAAGAAGCATTGACCCATTCATATATATCCAACTGTGCTGTAATACAAAAGCATCAAGCTCATTTGAGATTCCAATAGTACCATACACAATAGCCTAACCAAACACACCTTTTATTCATGGACGAGTGAACAGGTGCGCATGTTATAGTAAACCATTCCGCTGGTATTGAGCAGACTTAAATGTAGATGATGAATTTTTTAACGCAAAGTACATTCAATGTTTATATAGATCTAGAGGTCTACACTACCGGGAAAGACACGAATACCGTTTGAATGATATTTTAGCCTTGCAAGGAATTTGACGAAAATTAACAGACGATGATTTGTTAAAAATTTTATAGGAGTCTTATGAAGTCAAAGTGCGACAATATTCCCTATATTGTTAAAACTAAGGAAAAGGAGTGATATGGTTCAAGGTTCAAAGAGGAAGTCTAAAAGTGTTTATGGAAGTGATGTATATGTGATCCCTAATCTATCAAAATTAAGGAAAGGAGATATTTCTGCTGAAATTTCATTTGAGGCTTATCGGATATACATTTACGGATGACAAGATTCTATAAATTTAGATTTATGTTGGAAATACATGTTTTAACATTTTGTCATTTTTATTTGTTTTATGCACTGTTGGATATTTGAATATCCAACTGACGGGCGGTTGGATATTAAAAATATCCAACTGCCCATCAGTTGGATATTCATATATCCAACCACAGTTGATTGAATAGTGAAAATAAACGTTGACAAAATACAATGGGTGACGTCATAGAAGTTTTTTAAAGTAAGATAAATAACTCGATAGTGTTGAATAGTTTAGAGAAAACATCCCCTCCTCGGGCCTTCGGCCCTCGGAGGGAATGTTTTCTCTAAACTATTCAACACTATCGAGTTATTTATCCATTACGGAGAGTCAGTCATGTTCTTCGAGAAATACTGAAGGAAGATTGTATTTATACGAACCAGATTCGGTGATTTGCTCTTCTGTGTTATGCGTAATTTATATCACTCAAATCAATCAATGCAATTTAATAGGGGGAAAGAAAGTAAATGTAAACATATCGTCAACGTAATTTTGAATTCCAGGGGTCAGACATATCAAGTATTCAAGCGAAACTCATAACTATTATAACTCTCACGACACATATTCTTCCAATGTTATGTAATAGCTACAAGTTTATGTTATATTTATCCCCAAACACTAATGTAAAATTCATATTTGGGTAAATTACCGGTTTATATGGCTACTCAAAATCTAGAGCTACATGCATGAGAATGGCCTAAATCTGTTTTAGTTTTAAATATCATGACCAGGCACTCTTTTCTTCAACGATGATTACTGGTTTATAATACAGACACGATTTGACATTCCTTGCATAGAGCATGATCATATTTCTTCATGTAAGCAAATAAAATATATGGGGGGGGGGGGGAAGGAATGCATGCCTCCTACTTTTTAGAGGATTTTTTTTTTGTCAAATAACTAGACTTTGACCCGTGCGTGCACGGGTTGACATTACATATAATGTTGGACATTTACGAAATTGATACATCGATACACCAAATTGTTGACATTTACATAACCAAGCTTTAAGCCTACAATATAAGCCTACAATAATGCTATATTAATTTAACTACACTCTGCTAAGTTAGAATAATCTAACTGTGTCTCGGGACAGGCCTCCATCACAGTAAGAATGCCTCCCATATAAACGTAATGTAGCAAAGAATTGCAGAATCGCTCCGAAACAATTTTAGAGAAAATTAATGAAAAAAAACCAAGTTGCTGTCCTTTAAAAAAAGGACTACAATACGTGGACCATTTGCATGTGTTTCAAACGAAAAGGAGAAAGCCTTAAGATTATCAAAGTTTCCACCGACTCTAGCCGCCTACTTTTAACCACTAAATTTGTACGTTGGATTACGTATATGTATAGCCCTTACTTTCTATCTCAGAATTTAAAGGGTTCTTACTTCTAAAATAATTATGATCTATCTATTTAATAATTATAAAGTCTGCATGTACAGTATCAGGCATTCGGCGAATTCTACTATTTGTGCACACATTACGGTTCGCACTACTTTGTTAACTATGCAGTGACAGCTTTGTTTAAATTAATTTCATATTTTGATGCATTTTTCTTGAGATCTAAACTTTTATACAGTGACATAATTATTCAATCACACTTAAATGCTTAAAAATTTTTAATCGGGAAGTACTCTAGCCTCACCTACTATAAAAGTAAAGTTAAGTTACATGTGTACAGTGTATACGGAAAACAACATCGTCGCAAACCACGGTTTTGAGTCCACAAATTTTCTATGGAGAGAATCGATATGAATCACACGTGGGTCACCGACGATGGGAAAACAACAAAACATTGCAAATTATGCTATTTGATGCATGTTGTAGTTTCGGCATAACATTTACTTATTTTATAATACTGACAGTTCATATCACATGCCGATTATTTCTTTAAAAGGAATACTTTGTTTCTGTACTGACTACTGTTTACCGACAACTTTACAATTACAGCGCCCTTTGAACTTATGCACACATATGGCATGGAATCCCGATCCCGATTCAGATAAACTTGTGCTAGCCTGGTTCCCTGAGCTACCCATTACGCACAGGAACCAGGCTAGCTCATGCGCAGGCTGAATTTTCCCCATAGCATCCGGTTTAACCTCGCTTATATATTTTCTGCGTGGACCTCAGGGTCCACGCAATGAAAATAACAGTCAAATCATTCATAACAAACCATTTTGAGGCTGTAAATACATTTCGTCTATAAATTTAATTCATATTTATGAATAATTCAACATTTAAGTTTTTCACCAACGTTTTTCCTCGCTTCGAATTGACACACTATGGTGACATTCGGAACTCTTGGGTTTTTTCATATCAAATGCACTGAGTTAGAGTTATCACCCGTAAATCCTTTGATGAACAGAATATATTTTGCCCCCACAATGTTTTCAATGAAAATTTACACGTATTTGTAATATTGTTTCTGAGTTTATCCACGCAAATGTGATATTGTGAAAACGTAAACTAAAGAGCCTCCCGTGATTTAGCGTGAATGTTATGCGCATGCGCAAGATTGTAAAATCAAAATAATTCAGATAATTTCGGGTTTTTTAAAGGAATTTTTGTTGATTATTAATTAGCAAAGCTTAACAGAGAAAAAATAAAAACAAATTGGTAATCTTCAAGTACCAATGATTTTTATAATATATAAAACAAAGGACAGTATTCTTCCGATTTATCGGTATTATAGCCCCAAAATTCGAGTCCATTTTTTTAATATAGTAGTATAGATTATATACTGAGAAATGGAACACTGGTACAACCCATCCACGGATAATTGGAGAGAATGAATTATTTTTATCATTATCGCTAGCTGATACATTATTATTTATATAATATGACATCACGATTGTTAACAAACCGAACACGGATAGGTATGGCACGCCAAATTCACAAAAATGAGCTAAACATAGTTTCACAGTCGATAAACTAGGTTTATCGACTGTTAACTATAGTTTACGGATCGTAAACTATAGTTACCGACGTTAATTTATATTTCACATCTGTAAACTATAGTGAACGCGATAATCTATGTTTAGCATCTGTAATCTATAGTTAACACTGAAAACAATCATTTGCGGTTGTTAAACATAGTTTAGCTGATAAATAGGGTTTTATGATCAGTAAACTACGGTTTACAAATATAAAGCACACCAAATTCACATAAATTAGCAAAACATAGTTTCACAGTCGATAAACTAGGTTAATCGGCTGTCAACTATAGTTTACGGATCCTAAACTATAGTTAATGACGTAAATCTATATTTCACATCTGTAAACTATAGTTTACGAATGAAAATCTATGTTTTTCTGTCTGGAAATACACGTTACCAATAGCTTTTGTTGATAAATATAGATTCACATCTGTAAACTATAGTTTACATTCGTAAACTATAGTTTAGAGTTGATAAATATAATTTCACGATTTGGATATTGAATCGTGAATTTCGTATTTCGAATTTCGTATTTTGAATCTCGAATCATTCGAGATTCAAAATACAAGATTCGAAATACGAGATTCAAGATTCGAGATTCAATATCCAAATTAACCAATCAAATCAAGGATCTGAAAATATGTATCCTAGCGACATCAAACTGTTCTAAATAAAGATCATTCGTACATGCTCTTATATACAAATAAATGCTATGTTCACTTCTCCCTACATAACTAAATAATTATACACAGAATATCTAAGTAGACTAGAAATAATGCAGTGTGCTTCGCGGATCTAAGTGATTTTGTTTGTCCTGGTACATTTCCACCTGATGCGTTTGAACCCTGGGGTATTTCACCACCAGTACTCGTTTAAACCCCGGGTTTATTCACCCCTTTTGTGTAAGAATGCGGTTATGATAGAGAACTTCATAAGCGTAGCTAATTTTTTCTGTAGGGGGGTCCTAGGCCAATTTTAAATAATTTTACTATGTAAATTTAATTAGCTCCAATTTTCCGAGGAGGGGGTCCAAATCCCCTGATCCCCTCCTTTCTAGATCCGCGCATGAAGATTAGTACATGTATCTAAATAACTAAATATAAATAATCAGTCCTGTTTCACCAATAAATATAAGCATTACTTATCGTTTTTATTTATGCATACAGTCATACACTAGTACTATGATTATAAACAAATCATTGAGATATTATCACATCATACGGAATTATTAATTAATACATTTCTTTTTCCTTATCCTCAGTAAACAACTTATTATGAGTCTTACTTTTGGAATTGTTTTCAATACTCTCTACAATTAAAGGTAGGAATGATAGGGTGCCAATTTGTTCACATTGCCGATTTCTTGTGCAGAGAACAGTAAAACTTTTTAAAAATTTGATTGTGCATGAATATTTCAAAATTAATTGTTGTATTTTGTTATAATTCATTCATTGATATATCAACAAGAAAGAATAAAAGGTACAGACAAGCATATGTATCACAGCCAAGTTAAGTTTCTCTGTAGTTTCCTAACCCCCCCCCCCCCCCGCACCAAAATTGGCAATAATTACATATAAATCATACAAATGTTTACTTTGTATGTAAGTAAATCTCTAAAGATGTAAATAAGCACTGCAAACAAAGATGTGTGTATTTAACACTTACACTTAGCCAGATAAAATGTAATCAGGGTGAAGCTACAAGGGGCAAGTGGTGCAAATTTACAAATTTGTCGCCATACACACACAGAACACCAAATAAAGAAACTGTGAGTGGTGTGTGGAATGCATAAAAGATGGCGGCAAATTATCTCAAAAAATCAGTGAAAAAAACAACAAATAGGCTGTTATTTATTACCTATCCTGCAAAAACATCGATAAAAATGTTATTGTCACATAATATAGCCGATTAAGTTAATGTGTACATATGGTCAACGTACATGTAATTCTAATATACAAGAGGGCGGACGTATCAGGCGGGGATCCAGAAAAAATAAATTTCAAAAATGATCGGTTGAATTACAGTCATGCTTTGAAAATTGTTTTAAACTATCGCACGGGTCAAAATAAATGATAAAAGCTATGTACAGTGTAATTGGAAACTTTCATTTTATATCAATATGTAGTATTACCTATTATAACAAATGAGAGTATAGCACAACTGCCACAAGCAATACATGTCCTTTACCGGTGTAACGAAGAATTTTGACCCGGGTTGGAAATTGACCCAGGGGTCATTTTTCAACGTTGAATATTTAGACCAAAGGTGTTGAATAATGAACCTAATCCGTTGAAAATTACCCGCATCGTGGAATTTTGATCATGAAACCGGTTCAAAATTCAACAGCAAAGAAGCACAAATTAACGTATCAATATTATAACTTTAGTTTATTTAATTAAAAATTATCAGTTTTTATATATTTATTCTTTAGATATACATGTTCACATGTTTCAACGGGGGGGGGGGGGGGGGGGGGGGGGGGTGTGTTAAAATGAGACTTAAATAATTATTTTTTGAATCTACATAGTATCCCTTTAAATATGTACATGTAAATTAACTATTTTATTCATAATAAACTTTTCGCGTATAATTGCTGTGTGTGATATCTATATATTTTTAAAGAAATATA
Source organism: Magallana gigas (assembly GCF_963853765.1). Classification (NCBI taxonomy): domain Eukaryota; kingdom Metazoa; phylum Mollusca; class Bivalvia; order Ostreida; family Ostreidae; genus Magallana; species Magallana gigas. Next base: position 17,837,488 of record NC_088854.1, on the reverse strand, counting down.
TGTTTTTAATAATATTAGTATACATGGTTACACGTTAAAATATTCAATTCAGTAAAACTCTTTTTTTTAATTTGCTGGAGAAGTGTACAAATATAAATAATAATAAAAAATTACAATACGTCATATTATTTAATATTGGTTTTACGTTCACCAAGTAAATTGAAACTTTGATATTGTTCATTGTATATTTTCTGAGTGGGTGTAAATAAAAAAAATTACAGTATGTCATATTCAGATTTTTGTGTTTGTACCCACTCAGTTTGTTAAAACTGTGACTGTCTGAATTTTGTATTCACACACATCCAGCCAATAACAGTTTACAAAATGATGATATGCTAACATGATTGTACTCTTTCATGAACAATGCTGTAGTAACTATACCTTGAAAGCCGAATTTTGATGTTTTATTTGTTCCGTTAGAATAACTTTTGATGTAACTAAATATCATCAAATCGCTAATTTTTCTAGGCATTAACAATTCTGCTTCATGGAATCTGTAAAAGTTAGCAACCTAATTTTTGTACAGGATGACAATAGAATTTTGCATTTTGAAGTATAAACATGGGAAACAATTTTACAATTTTATCTATATGAAAAATCAGAACTACCACAAAGTATATAGTTCATATAAAATGGTACACTAATGTCAATAAGTTGTTTAAAAAGTTCGTCTCTTTGTTGAGTGTATCTTGGATATCCAGGGGAAAAATCACATTTCCTTCAGATTCAGACCCACAGTATAAACATCGACTCACATCAGAAAAAAAATCCTTAAATAAGTAAGCTTTACTAGCTTTATTCCGTAATTGACGTAAAATAATATTTCCTATTGTCTTAACTGAAAGGTTTGTAAACTCTAGGTATATTTTGTTTTTTAAGTTTTGACTTAATAGAAAGATAAAGTTGATGAAATTTTCTTTATTCCATAATTTACATGTAGACGGAGCAAAGCTATTGTAATACGTATATAGTGGTAGATAGTAAAAAAGCTAATTCGATCTATGATTATATGCATGTTCAGTAAGAAAATATGATTGAATTCAATCTAACATATCTTGTGGTGCTAAACCATTTATATTCTTGTAGAATATAATTAGTTTATAGTTATCCCTTCGAGATTGCAAGGTTTCCAAATTAAGCTCACTATATAAAATTATTTTAGAAGAATTTACTCTGATCGCTGTCACTGTCCTGGTTGCTTCAATTTGTACATGTTTAAGCAATTCGGATTTTTCCTTGATACAGCTGCTCCAAACAACATATCTATCAGTTGTATACTTTTCGCATACCTTTTTAATGTATATAACATTTATATAATTAGATCAACCATCCTCCGACTGTATATTTAGATGCAAACCTACTTTTTTTTAAATTGATAACAATTTTGCTGTAGAGGGTATATGTTTTTAATTTTGAGAAAATATATTACGTCAGTTGCCTGTGTTTCTAATTTACAAGTAAATAATAGAATTGAAAACTCAAAATAATAGTAATAAATTGCATTTTTAAGAAGAACCATGACTGTATATGCAGAAAATTGGATGGTGCTTCAATAAAGTTAATCAGACAAATTTATGAAAAATCATTTTTAAGTCGTAAAAAATTAAAAACATGTGTAAATATGTATATGCTGTATATATACGTATAAAAAACCCCAGTATATATGAAAATTGTTGAATTGCCTTAAAATTGACGGACAATATGTTTGTTAGATATATTGATCAGAGATTGTGACAAATTTAAACTTTAAATTCTGTCACATGAGGGAATGAAAACCATGTCATCTATGTCAAAAAATATTCTAGCCCTACTCGCCTGCTCCATTCCGAAGCAAACGGTCATCTTCTTAGCTTTTATACATAGTATTGTAATAATAAATGGATATCATATTTTCAATCTAAAAACTAAATGATTAATTGGACATATCAGCCTAAAAGAAATTAGCCACGTCCGCAAATGTATCGGACAGTATGTACATTTTAAAACTGAAACTTTCAAATATGTGCATGATTGTACATTTAAACCATGTAGAGTAAGTTCCAGTTCAGATCAAAACTCTGAGGTTTGGGTCAATTCTCAACAGGATAAATTTTCAACGGGTCGAGGACATCAGAGTTTAGAAAAATCTTTCTCATACCGTTGAAAAATGACCCCGGGTATAAATTTCACGATTTTGGTCTCAATTTTCAACGTTGAAAAATGACCCCCCGGGTCAATATTCAACGTTGAAAAATGACCCCCGGGTCAATTTTCAACCCGGGTCAATATTCTTCGTTACACCGGCACCACTCCCCTCCCCATAAAAAATGAAACAATTGTCGTTTTATTTGCTAAAATGTGTGTTGTTCAAGATTTTTCAAAAGGACATACCCGATTAGAATTGAAAAAATGAGTCTTTTTATATTCATTTGGTTATATTTTGGTCCATTTGGGTAAATAGATGCACCAGCACAGCTCTAATTTATATATAATCAGGCCATAAATTCAAAATATTTTCAAAAATTAATAGCTTTAAATCAACGCCCCAGCGGAGACATTGTTCTGATATGGTGAATTTTGCTGTGCTGTAGATGTATTAATTTTATATCAGCAATTCAAGTGTATTTTCAAGAAGATTATATAGGATATTGCATACTCTAGTATTTTGCAGAAATGCCTGGTAAGGTTCCCTTATTTTTTGCTAGAAAGCTTGTCAAAGTAGTAGTAAACCATTACCAAATTCCTGGAAAAAGTTATCTAAAATTGAGGAACGTGTCGTCTGACCTTAAAACTTTATCATAACCTATATTTTGACATGTCGATTATTTCATTGAATTTCGTTTCATAGCTAAAACCACACTCAGTTTTAATTATGTAGATTAAACAGATCTTTCTTCGCGAGCCGATTTTTACACAGTTGGGGCGAATACACTTCGGGTTAAAATTGTTCGGGGGGAAAACATACAGGGCAAACAAAACCACTTAGATTCGCAAAGCCAACAGTGTTATCACTAATTTAATTGTTTATACTGTGTGGGGTTAATTCATCAATGTTAATTTAACCATTTTATAACCACTATATAAGAGCTATTAAGACATTTATTTGTAGGAAAGAGCATGTACGAATGATCTTTATTTAGAACAGTTTGATGTTGCTAGGATACAGGTTTCAGATCCATGATTTGATTGGTTAATTTAGATATTGAATCTCGAATTTTGAATCGTGAATCTCGTATATCGAATCTCGTATTTTGAATCTCGAATCTCGAATGATCCTTCTCGGCTTTCGTACAAATGAGGCTTCTGGGCTTTCATACGAATGAGCCTTCTGTGCTTTCGTGCAAATCTTCTTTTTAGTAGGTTTTCTAAACAAGAAAATGAAGGCAAAAACAAGAATGATTTTACTCGTCCTTTTTTCGATGGTTGTTTCCTATTTAGGTAAGTGACATAATGCAGGTGTAGAGGTGAGATTTTATTTGATAACTAGCAACCAAAACGGTTAATATTATAACTATGAAGAAAGATACCGGTAGTTCGATTCTAAAAAAAATAAGAAGGTTAAGGACTTTTTATCTCATGAATGTGTTTAACGCGACCCGATATTATTTTTTTTTGTCTTGTTTTTCTAAAAAAGACCAATTTTTCAATATGACAGTAATATTTGCTAAATTAAATCCCCGAAGCATCCCAGAAACTAAAAAAGAGGGGATTTTATATAATATTTCTCACGTAAATATAAGAGTTTTCATGCAAATATAACAATTTTGATGTTTTAAAGAAGCAACTGTAGTCATCAACATTCATGTTTCCAAAAAGTCAATTTTTCAATGTTGCAAAAGTTTACGTATCTCTTTACCATGTATATCAAAACTTCATTGGTGTCGCACACACACACACACACACACACACACACACACACACACACACACACACACACACACATATATATATATATATATATATATATATATATATATATATATATATATATATATATATATATATATATACCTTTGATCATTTTTGAGTTTAGAATGTTTAAGATGACCATGTATGATACTGACCGAATAATATTTTCTTATTTGAATATTTTTAACCTTATAACCTTACAATGATGCATTGAAACAAATCTCTCTGACTGGACTAAGACTAAAAGACATTTGTTCTTCGATTTTAAACTTTTCTATCAGATATATTTTCAGGTCTTATAGAAATTGTCCCATAAAACATGCAAATGTTTTCACAACAGAGTTTATCTCAACTGCGTATCATGTGAAACATAGAGTAATAAGCACATGAACTTATGATATATAAGGTGTTGTGAAGAACACATTTAGTTTCGATTAAAATTAGAGGTTAATAGGAAAAATATAATTGCAAAGAAATTCGTCTCAAACTTTTAACTTATATATTGATTTTACTAGGTAAAGAAGTACCAGACAATGCTGGGAAAGATTTCATCATTGGATTCATGGAAGCATCCCATTCTCAAGGGGGTACTTCACAAATCCCGTTAAAAGTATTTATAACAACTTCCAATCTTGGCAAGGTTAGCGTTTCAATATCAGCTCCTCTTGCGAAAGATATTTACTCTGGAGAAAACATAACAGTGAGTAAAGGGGTTGTTGAAGAGGTAACACTTCCAAAGTCTCTCAGAGTTCAAGGAACAGGACGGTTCCATAAAGCTGTCCATATCATTTCATCGGATGAAATTGTGGTTTTCGGCATTAACGAGGCTCATCATTCAACAGATGGATTTCTTGGAATACCTATTGATGTGTTAGGAACACAGTATTTTGTACCCTCCTTTTTTTCCGTTCATGCAAATTTCTTTAAATCTACAATTGTCATAGTAGGCACAGAAGAAGGAACTACACTGCAAATAAAGATAAAGGCAACAAAGAGGGGGACAATTAATTTTGAGAGTAAAATGTATGAAAATAATGACTGGCTTAATACCACTATCAGTAGATTTGAGGTATTGCAACTCCAATGTAAGGGTGACCTAACAGGAACCTTTGTTCAATCATCACAGAAAATATCTGTTTTTGGAGGAACAACGGTAACAAACATTGGAGAAGGAACTTCAAAAGATCACATCGAGGAACAAATACCTCCTGTGAATGTTTGGGGTAAACAATTTGCAATGAGTCCTGTTCCTGATACTAGTCCTAACTTTATCAGAGTTTTGGCAAGTGAAGACGACACGGTAGTTAGTAATAAAAATCATGGGATACACACATTACAAGCTGGACAGTTTTACGAAACAAGAGTTTCAAGTGCTTACTATATTTCATCCAACAAACCTGTGTTAACAGTTCAGTATGTTCCCAGTGCACATGATGGACATAATGGCGATCCTGCTATGACTCTTGTTCCACCAATAGAGCAAAGCAATGTTTTTTACTCTTTCTTGACACCAAAATCATCCGATAACAAAAACTTCGAGAACACTTTTATTTTCCTGATGGAAGGTCTGTCCTACAAAGAGTTGGTTCTGGATAATAACCCCATCCCACAAAGAGGCTTTTCCAATGTTGCTCAAATCAACAATATCTCGATCGGTTACATAAAGATCCCACATGGCAGTCACACCTTGAAACATTCATCAGGAGTGTTACCACTTGGGGGCATTTTATACGGTGGAGGTTATCATGAATCGTACGCTTTTCCGGTCGGTCAAAGATTCACACCAATCAATCAGGTATTAAGTGCAAGGATGTAATAATTGAAGTAGATTGACAACGTTGTTTTTGTATCGCCTAATTTTTATATCTGACTACGGCTGATGTATACACGTGTGGAATAACTGCATCCAATTATACTCTATGACAGCATCAATTTGATTGATGTTCTGTGTACAGATTATTCAATGCACAAAGTTTCCCAAATTAATTTTAAATGTTGATGTCCAAAGACTTTTTATTCATGGTTACATATATTCTATGACATTGACGTTCATTTCCAAGATTGCTTCATACTCTTTCGAGAAAAATAAAGCCATAAAAAAGAACAGCGAACTTTGCCTCAAACACGAGTTCATAAGTTTATTTGCAACATTTTCTACCTTGATACTCGCATGAAACACCAAAAAGGGGCTTCTTTATATTAATTCATTTTGTATTGCACAGGAATGTCATCCTCAACCTATGGTAGTTGGCGATGGTTTAGACAATGATTGTGATGGACGAGTGGATGAAGAGATATGCAATGATTATAAAGGTTAACTGTAGCTGTATACTAGTACAATGTATTTATTTCATAAGTTTTATGACAAGATGATTATTTAGTAGTGACACAGAAACTTGAGAGAGTGAGTTGTGTAGGAATAGTTATTCAATAATTGTAAAAAAAGTAACAAATAAAAAAAAATCACTAGCTATGAAACACAAATCAGTATATACGAATACTGCTTTAAAACAGAATAGTTGTACAAATTGTAAGATTTATACTGACAATGTAAATTTTCTAGACTGATTGTTGATATTCAACTTAGCTTATGATAAAACATCTTCGCCAGCCAAGGGTTTTCGGTCCACTTTGCTCCCCATAAACCCTTGGCGGATTTCATTACGAAAACTCGGTGACAAGCTCCGTTTTATGATTGGCTGCAGCTGCGAGTAGCTGATCCAATCGCAGTGCTTGTAAATATAAACTTTAAAAGAAAACACATGTGTGATCTTTGGTAAAACATACGGTGCTTTTAACAAGTTGAGGCACAAGTTCTCGAGTAAAGTGCCTCCCCAACGTCCAACGATGGTCTAACCAGATCGCTTTAAAAACCTATATATTTTACTGGGATTATACATAGTTCCGCAAACTTGTCAAGGCTCGCGTGAATGCATGGGAAGTAAACATGGCGAATGTAGAAGTTGCCTATCCTGTTAGTATATTCGTTCCTGCTTATGGTTATTGCTTTTAAAGGTTCAATGAGCTCTGTTTTATTTTATTTTTTTCGTTCGCATTATTCACGACAAAGATACCGGGTTTTATGGCATGAAAGCTTTCATATAAATCGGCGACTTTTTCACTCCCGGTACAGATCCTTACAAAACACTACGAATAAAACATTCCGTGCTTTCCCATGGTTATAACTTAATTCGTATTTAATAGCATCGTTAATTATGTTCCGATATTCGGTAGTCAACATGTTTTCAAGTTGTATTAATGCCATAGTGTATAAAAAACCCGTTGTTTAATTCGATTAAAATGTAAATATGCAAGGGGCGCGCTAGATAGCGCCACCACATCACCGAGTTTTCGTAATGAAATCCGCCAAGGGTTTATGGGGAGCAAAGTGGACCGAAAACCCTTGGCTAGCGAAGATGATGATAAAATGTATTAGAATTAATAACGATAAACACGTTTGCAGACAATGATGTGGACGGAAAGGAAAATGAAGATTGTGTCACAGAACAAAGTAAGATTCTTTTAGCAATATGAGGTATTTTTCTAAATTTTATTTTGCTTAAAAACTATGTTAATGATCATAAGATAAATACAGTGGGGTCCCAGGTATCTTGACGCCAGATAACCGGACACTTCAGTTTACGGACCATTTTATTAAGGAACAGAATTTTTATACGTTATTTTGTCTCATTTATCCGGAATTCCGCGTCCTGGATCTGGGCAGTTTGTTTTAACTCTAGTTATTATTTATTGATATGATGGCCGACTCCTATGGTATCACGCTTGGACACAAAGAATTTAGCTAGATTCGATATCATTATAGTTTGGTTAATATTTCTTGACAAAATAATAACATAAAGCGGGGCTCATGCTAGTATGAAAGGCAAAAAAAACACAACAACAACAAAACAACAAAAAAACAACAACAAAAAACCCCCCAAAAACCATTCATGACAACAATAGACACATTTCAGATATCCGGACGCCTCAACTACCTGGACGATTGGAATCGGGAATGAAAGCGTCCGAATAACTGAGGCTCCACTGTAAAATCATTTAATGTTTTCAGTTTCTCTTTTAAACAAAAAATAGCAAACACATTTTTGTACAGGAAACAAGACAACGGTGCTTCAGGGCCTCTAATTAGCTCTCCCCAAAAATATGAGATATTTTTTATATAAAAAATTCAAGTAGATTATTGAAATTTCACAATAAACGTTTTCGACATAAACAATGCACACATTGCTGATATGATAGTATATGTTATTATACTTTCATGTTAAAAACTGAAATCTGATTGGTTTAGACGCAGTTGGTAATCCGTTCTATTACCCTCGGCGTTAGCAACACACTTGGCAACGGGTAACACAAGGAATTGTTACATGCGCGTAAATTATGCGCGTACGGTTCGTCGTAGACTTCACTTTATTTCTATATAAAAGCAGTAAAATTCACTTTAAATATGATATGATATGGAACTATTTATAATGAGGTCCGACTACAATGGCAACAGCAAAATTAACAACAACATCCACAAGTTCAACAGCCAGACCAACTACACCAACTACATTATCGACACGGACCACAACAACAAAACAACCAACGACAAAGAGTGAGCAAAGCTACATTTAATCTTATACTTGTGAAGACACATAACATTACAAATATAACGTCATTTCGGCATTCATTGTTGCTTTGAACCTTGTACATAATGTCAACCATGATAACGTGTGTAAATATTTTAAGATAATAATCAATGAAAAAAGTTTCATTTTGGCACGAAAACTTAGTGATAAAAAGTTTATTTATAAACGAAGCTCAAAGATATTGTTCTATTTTGATAAATGATACATAAAACGAACTTTTTATTATAAGGAACAACTAGAATGGCAACAGCAAAATTAACAACAACATCAACAAGTTCAACAGCTACACCAACTACATTATCGACACGGACCACAACAACAAAACAACCAACGACAAAGAGTGAACAAAGCTACATTTAAATTTATGCTCATGAAGACACATAACATCACAAATATAACGTTATTTCTGCATTCATTGCTGCTTTGAACCTTGTACATAAAGTCACTGGTGATAACGTGTGCTAATATTTTAAGATAATTATCAAAGAAAAAAGTTTCATTTTGGCTCAAAAGGATAGTGATAAATTTGTTTATTTATATACCAAGCTCAAAGATATTGTTCAATTTTGATAAATGATACATAAAACGAACTTTTTATTATAAGGAACGACTAGAATGGCAACAGCGAAACTAACAACAACATCCACAAGTTCAACAGCCAGACCAACTACACCAACTACATTATCGACACAGACCACAACAACAAAACAACCAACGACAAAGAGTGAGCAAAGCTACGTTCAAACTTATGCTTGTGAGACACATAATCAGTAACTTAACGTCACTTCTGCCTTCATTTTCGCTTCGAATCTCGAACAGATAATCATTGGTGACGACATGTGCTAATATTATAAAATATTTACGCTTGCAAATGCTTTTCCCTTTACTTGTTTGTTTTATTTATTCTGTTTGTGCAATCTGCTGTTATTCCTGCATTACATCAGCCTGGGTCAAGAGGTCAAACTAGCGCATAAATAATCTAGGTCACTCTTTTTTCTACACACTTAAACTAACCGACTTACGCTAAAACACACCTAATTTCGTAATGAAAACATAATCATTTTTGACTCTTGTAACAAGTTTCGATCAAAATCACAGACGCAAAAGACAGACCTTTTTGTCATACTTTAGTCCATTTACGGCCAAATTTAACTCCTTCTGCTTCTCTGTCCGTTTTGATCCGTAAAAGAAATTAGAAAAGATTGCCTCTGTAATGTCCGAGGAAAATCATTTTGATCTTGATTCTGATTTTACGATAGAATTTCATCTGGAAATGCCCAAGTAGACTCTTTCAAACTTTTCAATCGTTTTGTTTTCAAATGTTCAACTGCTCTGTGACTTTAATGGTAGTGATACTATTCCGCAAAGCTTCAATCGTTTATTTGCCAATTGTACAAGTAGGATTTTTTTTTTACTGTTTCAGGGTTGGTACGTGATTAAATCTTCCATAAAGCCCTTCGGGCTTAATGGTATTTGATCACTTGACCAACGCGTATTTATATCTTGATTTACATCCAACAAATGATACCTTATTTCTTTAAAAAAAATCATTGAAATAAGTTTTATTTTGCCTCGAAAGCTTAGTGATAAATATAATTATTTATACACGAAGCTGAAAGATATTGTTCAATTTTGATAAATGATACATAAAACGAACTCTCTCTTATAAGAAACGACTACAATGACAACAAAAAAACTAACAACATCATCCGCAAGATCAACAGCAAGACCAACTACAAGGACCACAACAACAAAACAACCAACGACTAAAAGAGAAAGTATGATTAAATTTTATCTTCATTTTGATGCATCAAACTTCCTAATGTGTACAAATGCAATTATCAGCTATTTTCTCACACATTAAAGGCGATTTGCCCCAAAACGTCGCTTACATCTCATATAAACTGTTAAGCGTTCCCGTTCTTACATAGATGTAAGGATTGCAGGATATATAAAAAATATTATTCTGCTTAAATCAAATTGTTAATATTGCTTAAGTTTGCATTATCCCATAAATATCTCCATCTTGAATGCAAACAACACAGTAGCAAATGATGTGCTTCATCAATAGCATGGCAATCGATAGTAAGAAACTGTCAGAAAACAAAATTGCTTTAAAGAAAAATTATGATTTGAAATCTATTTGGAGATTGACAAACCGGTATAACCTTGGTTACCAAGGCGATGCAAAGGCATTATGCATTTAGTATTTTTACGAACAGCAAAATTGAAACAAAATGTCAATGTTAACGGCTTATTAACCGAGCTTAGTTAGATTTGAAATTGCAAAATTCCTATAATTGCTTTTAAACTAAAAATACAACCAATTTATATGCATTATTCTTAGAAAATACAGGCGAATTACTATTTTTTATTTTTAAGTAAACATGGATCAGATTAAACCGCAGTGGTTCACTTTGACGGAGATCGGAATAACCAGTGGCGTGGCTATCGTTGTATTGGGTGCCATCGGGGCTTGCTGTAAGAAATGCTGGGGTCTACTCAAAAACCGGGATGACGATGACGATGAAGATGAAAAACGATATAGACGAAAGAGAAGGAGTACGACCAAGCTGCCTATCGGAGCCCCTAGTATTCGACCCATGTATATGTAGATTTGCAAACAATGTTTAAAGTGATTGTTTAACTTAGCGTAGCATTTGACTGTTATGTTGTCGTAGTTAAGTTGTGAACCATCGGGATGTCCTGTAAGAAAGGCTGGAGTTTATTTTGGGCCTGTATGATGCTGACAATGAGGATGGAGAAAATTTAAATAAAAGAGAAGAAATACGTTCAAGCTATCCTTTGGGAACCGTAGTATTCGAACACATGCATCTGTACACTGGATTTGGCAATCATGTGACAAGCATTTTATAAAGATTTGATATTTATCATAGTATGGTACCTTAGATTTCATTCTGAAATAAATGGATTTGTGACAAATGGTTTTAGGTATAAATAATGCTAATTTGGATATTTCATGTTTTATATGTGCACTGATATAAATATGGAAATTGGTAGAACTTCTCTGGCGTTTTACATTAAAAAAAACTACTTAGGAAAAATAATTCAGATAAAAATTGTGTTTATTTATTCATGCAGATACTTCGAGCAATTTTGGTCAAAGCCAAATTATTTCTTTCAAAAAAGCTTCCCAGATTAACAGAAAAAAAACTATGTTCTACTAGTAGGTTGATTCTATTACTTTATTAGTTAGACATAAAAATAACTCCGATATTTCTTTTCTTACAATTGAAACACAATTGATCTTTTTTTAAAAGGCAAATATCCAAAGGACATTAAGATGGCATTGATTATTATTGTCTTGAATTTGGTGCCATCTGATGTCAATGTACAGTTAACAGGGGTTTATGCTATAGAAAATGAATTGTTATGAGAGAATTTTAGAAGTCAAAAAACGTGCATTACAAACGTTAAAATTTAATAGTTTAAAAAAGGTAGAAAAATATGAATTTAACGATACATGCGGATCATAACGGAGTTGAGATTGCAGCAACATTTCAACTCTTTTACATTAAAGACGTAAAATCGTGTCTGCTACTTGGTAAAGTGTTATAATAAGTCATAAAATCTTGTTAAATTTCGATACACAAAAATAAGTTAATCAAAGTACTGAAGAACTGACGGGAGTTGATTTTGTCGATGGTTATTTATTTTAAAATCAATAATATGTTATTTTGCATGACAAGTACATGTAGTTTCTAATTTGTATTTGAATTATGCAAATTTTTTATAATATAAATTTTTGGACTTTTTCGACAAGAATGTCGAGAAACCCCCATTTGAATCATGTTAAATAATATTTAAAGATAAAATTAATTCAATCAAACTATGTATCAGTAAAAGAAATATTTCTTTAAAATTTTATGGATCCAAGCAATATTAAACTCTATTCTCGTTCAACCAAACGCTCGACTGACACCGTAAATCTCCGACAAGCAAGAGAGACCCTCTGCTTGTCGGAGATTTACGGAGACAGCCGAGCGTCGAGTTGAACGAGACTATTTTGAACTCTGGCGTAGGAATACATACGACTACAAAAATATCTAAATTGTTCTTATCATTTAAAATCTGACTATTTTCAAGGTATTTATAAATAAGTTTCCTTGCAAAACAATGCTTTAGCATACATTACATCGAATTTATTAATTATTTTCAAGAACTAAGTTTTGTCAGCAGCGATGATTTGTGCTGAGGTACAAACACTGTTTCACTTTCGGTTTGTCTGAGTAACTGCTTTGGAGAGTTGATTTAAATCAACTCCCAAAAATGATATCATATTAACAAGAGAAAAGCTGTCAATGTGACAGCAATAAATGTATTCTTGTTTTGAACACAATCCGCAATTCTTGTGTCGATCCTACATTGATTGATTGAATACCACTACTTAAAACGGATCCGACTTGAATAAAAGTGGTCGTTTCGTCTCTTTTTTGTACTTTTATCATAATGATGAAAGAATCAAAATAAGATGTTTATCTCTATGGCGCATGTACCATTCAACTGCCAATAACGTGTTATCTTGAAAAGGGTACATTTCCCGCGCGTTGCAGGGACCAAATTAATAAAAGTCTCCATTTCTGATCTCTGTACGGGGTTATCGCTGACAAAAAATCGACTTTACAAATTCCAAAAAATGGAGATATTTTGCATCCGCCTGAAAACCCCAATATAGAATATTTTCGTCAAATTTTATCTCTTTTTCCACTTTTATAAAATTGTATTGTCAGATATAGGGTTGAAACTTTTAAGCCAATGGTTAAACCCAGAAGCAACACACTGCATACCGAACTGTTAATGCTTCTTTAGCAAGGAATTACTTTAATCACTGTAAACATGTTGTAAAGCGGGACAAAAATGTCTTGATTAAAACAATGTCTAAAACGAGTAGATCAATTTCAATATCCTAGCCGTAAGATCAGCCATTGGGATTTTTCTCATAAAACCAATATGCAAGTGATATACATGTACACATCTTGCATATATGTACAACTGAAATCCAAAACAGAAACTATTCATCTTGAAAACTGAACATATTTATCCGGACAAATGGAGTAGTGTTGTTAAAAACGACAAGTTGAACAACTAGCATCTATACTACTATATCAAAATAATAGACTCGAATTTTTGGCTTTAATACCGAGAAATCGGACGAGTACTGTCTTTTGTTTTATATATTTTAAATATTATTGGCACTTGAAGCTTAAGGTTACCGATTTGTTTTTATTTTTTCTAAATCAATCTTCGCTAATTAATAATCAACGAAAATCCTTTTAAAAAATCCGGAAATCATATGGATTTTTCGGCTTTTACAATCTTGTGCATGCGCATTAAATTCACGCTAAATCACGGGAGGCTTTTCAGTTTCTGTTTCCTCAATATCACAGCTGCATAGATAGACTCAGAAACGATATTACAAATACGTGTAAATTTTCATTGAAAATTTGTCATATATATATTCTGTTCATCAAAGGAAATACGGGAGAAAACTCAGTGCATTTTAAAAATATGAAAAATCCCAATAGTTTCAAATGTCAACTCGATGCGAGTGAAAAAAGTATTGAATTTTTCATGAGTGTGAATTACATTTTTAGATGAAAGCTATTTACAGCCTCAAAAGGGTTTATTTTGAAAAACTTGACTGTTATTTTCAATGCAGCTTCATTTTTTTTCTCCAAACTCGTATTTTTTGCTACATTACGGGTAAATCTGGGAGGCATTTTAACTGTGGTATAGGCCTGTCCCGAGACACAGTTAGATTATTCTAACTAAGCGGAGTGTAGTGAAATTAATAGCATTATCGTAGGCTTAAAGCTTGGTTATGTAAATGTCAACAAAACGGTGTGTCTATGTATCTATTTCGTAAATGTCCGATATCAGATACAATGTCAACCCGTGCACGCACGGGTCAAAGTCTAGTTTTTCTTACATTAAAAATATATTTAAGTAATATACAAATCTCTCCCATATCTAATATTGATATAAAGAATTAGAGTAATCCTGAGGAAAGGATTACTCTATCAGCAATATTATATGCAAAAAAAATGTCTGAGTTCAACAGGTCATGAATTATCAAAATCAAAGCAAGAGTTACATGCACATCTCTGATCAGTGTTCAATTAATCTGCAAAAACGAAAATTATCTTGAAAACTGTATTAGGAGTTATCTGAACAACAGGGGAATAGGGGCACCCTTAAAACAGCCGCACGCCCGCTCGCCCGGCCACCCGACCGCCATTAATACCATTTTAACAAGCATTCTGAGAGTATTGCATAAGCAATACACGTCCCCTACCGGTTTGTAGAAATTTGTGAAAACAATGCACTGTCATGCAGAATATCATTTCTTACTGTCTCAACAGACCAACCCGATAACGAACCCGATTGTAATAATACATAAAACCCTGTCGATTAAATTTACAATACAATGCTTGACATTATTTTACAGAACTTATTTGTTTGTTAGAAACAATTAAAGGAATGATCAAAGAATTGCACGATATTATTACTGACAACATACTTTCCTCGTTTATTTGATACACACCGAGCCCGATAACGAACCCGGACATTTAAAAATTGGAATATAGAAATATAAAATTTTCTCGAAAATATGTTAACCAGACGCTACAAAAATGTAAACTTGATCTGTAGTTTGACATTTTGAATCTGTTCAGTAAATTTCATATTATTCCTCAAACGCATAAAGAAAAAAAGTGTGGAAAACTGAAGTGGGACAGACGGACGGACGGACGGACTGACGGAAGCAGAGGAAAGCTATAGTCCCCTCCGGTGAAAACCGGTAGGGGACTAAATAAACGGCTCAACCCAGATGAATATGGCATTTTCAAAATCGTTTTTCTTATTAAATTGACTTTAACTCGATATGCATTTTATTTCCCAAATCAAAGTATGGTACTGAAAATATGAACGTGTACGTTCTTTAAATAGACAACTTTTAAGTAAAATAAAAGTTAAATAAAAAAACCCAGATTGTACGAAACATGACGTTATTAAAAGTACAACTCAAAACAATCCCTTTTTGCAGAGAAAACACATAACACAGGTACAGCAAAGTGGTTGTTTATACCGACCTTTCTTTAATCAAAGTACTGAAAGTACTCATGGGAGTTGAACTTGGATCAATTTAATATCAGTATTATGTTTGTAGTTGTACAATTTGATTAATTACTAGACACAATTGAGATGGTCACCATCTCAAAGGGCCCTGTTTAAATAATGGACAAAGAAATGAAAGAATTTCAAAGAATTTTGCTTTGACATTGACCCATCAGTTAGAAATTTTCTAGCTGGCTAAGAACGTTTCTTTACAAATAGAGATACCTGATACCTTTACGAGACGATTCAATAATACACATAGATATAGCCGACTCTCGGGACAAAAAGGGACCATTTTCCACAAATGATTCACTTTTATGGCCCGAAAATGTGGACGAGGCCCGGCATCGTAGCAATGTCTTTTTAAAACAAAAATAATTTGGCAGATCACATGGATTTAGATAAACATGTGTAGCATACTGACAAAAGTGCTGATACAGCTCATCTCCATTTTTCAATATATATCTCCTTGGCATATTGGTTTCAATTTTAAAAACAGAATTCCTTCATAATAAGTTGAAACACTGAACATACACATATCAATACGCCCTTCCCTTTTATTGATGTCAGATAAATAACTGTTCTCGTCCCATGTCACTGATTTGCATTAAATTCCTCTTTGAAAGTTCATCTCCAGAATGTTAATCTTTATATTTGTTCCACTTACCATTGGTAGCTCAACTCTACGATTTAATCTCAATGATCATCTCTACGATTTAATCTCAGTAGTCAATGTCAATGTTTTTTTATCTCCATGTTTTTCAACTCTTGATAAATTCTTTATTTATTAAAATCAACATCACATTTTTTAAGTTTAACCATACATGTACCTGCATTTGTGGTAAAGAGCAAAACTGAGTTAGTTATCTAGTATATAAGGGGTTTCAAATCAACATTTTTTAGATTTCACGGAATAAAAACCTGCCAACTTTGTATCTCTTACACCCTGCAGGACAATAATTTCATAGACCACTACAATGTACAGTCATAGTAAATACTATTGCACAAATTAATAAATATACCACTAAAACATCAACGTCATATCATTAACACATCCTCTAAATCACTGTAAAAAGATATTTAATTACCTTCGAGATTCAGAGCACTCAAGACTTCAATTATTATAACTTTCAGATTCGCAGACTAACAAAACACACTAGACATGAAACACACAAATAAGGTTTATTCTAAAATATTCAAATAATAGATTCTTAAATCATAGACATAAACGTAATCAGAAGATTTTACATAGGTCTTGTTGTACCTAAACCACAAAACGAAAACACTTGAACATCGAACATCGGCTTGTAGATATACAGCTCAAATCTAACGGAATGCTGACTTTCTGGTGAAAATACGAATTTGTGCAGTAAATTTTTTAAACGTCATTTCAGCATTCAGCTTGACTTTGATAGGATTGGGCAAAAACCTGATTTTCTTTTCTTCTCCTATAAGCAGTTTTCTTCGATCTTCTTCGAATGTAAACAAACCTTTATGACGCTATCGTGTATAAATATTTTAGTGTGCGAAAAGTAAAACTAATGAATTTTCACACGAAAAATTGTGAGGTATTCATATACAAATTGTTCTAATATACTCAAGATATCCATTAATTAAAAGATAAAAAAAAATAACAAACCGTGAACCTTTTAAAAATCCATAACACGAAATACAAATTCAAAGCAGAGAAACACGGACCTCCAAATAGATAGAGGTAGGATCAGGTGCCTAGGAGGAGTGAGCATCCTCTGCTGACCGGTCACACCTACCGTGTGCTCTTTGTAGTAATCGGGAAAAATTCGGAAAAGTCCGTAGACAATTAAGTGATTAATTATGGTCTAACAATTAGTATGAGAAACGTCAGTCAGCATGCGACCCATTGGAAAATTGTATTTGCTGACAAGGTCGTTGTATCGACCATAGAACATACGAAAAGATGTCTTCAAGCGAGACTGTTGATAGTCCTGTTTTATCAACTTGTTTTTTCAGTAGCTTGCCCTTGCGTTTCAAATCAACTGAGAGACAAAACACCATATGCAGGTGATACAGGTATATTACTACATAAGTAAGAACAGTTGACTATAGAAAAATTAAAGTCATCGCGTTTATCATAAAGTTTTGTTGTTAGGTTACCATCAATGTCCATGTCCAGTAAAATATAAAAATGTGAATATCAAATATCTTTTATTTCAAGTTCACTGGTATATATCGAGTCGACGTAAGTATGGAAATAACAATTGTTAATTGATAATACGTCGTCGATATACCTGAATGTTGAGTTGATGCCACAACGAGTGATTTTTTTTTCACGTACAAGTTTTTGAATAAATTCTGCTCATGAGAAAACAAAAATAGATCTGCTAACGATTGGGCACAAGTGGTACCCATGAGAATTCCAACAGATTGTTGGAAGACTTGATTTCCAAAAACTACATAGATGTTGTCTATCAGAAACTCAAGCATCTTTTTAATGTCAACTTCAGAGTACTTGTGTGTGCAATCAGAATAGTTTTTAGCAAAATAATCTTTAAGATCTCCAATTTCCAAGGTAAGCATTTTTACGACTTCCATTTTTATTGAAGAAACAACTGTCGATGATATAAAAAAGCCTAGATTTTAATTTGTCATGGGGAATGGTTGTATAAATCGTTGAAAAATTGTACGTTTTGATGCTATTGATTTTGGTAAGATTTTGTGACCTCAAAGTTTCTAATAATTCTTTAGAGTTTTTGAATATCCACATCTGATTCACACCACTTCTGGAGTATATTGTTGTGCATTACTCTTGAAGTTTCTCCTTCACCACTGTTAGAATTTTAGTAAGGAGTAAAGAGAGAGGTTTGGTAGAACATTTACTGGAACCTGGTATATATAATTGTTTTAAGGACTCTTGTGAAGCTTTGGAATCCAGTACAAATAAAGTAAATCAAATTCATTTTGCGTAGAAGGGATATTAAAGATATAAAACAAACAATGAAATATTTTTCATTACACTCTATAAATTGCAAAGTCTCGCCCGCGTCTCGTCAAAAGCACAGTTTCGCTACAAAACATAAACCAAAAAAAAAATAATTATTCATTATACTCCAGATATCGATTCAAAATTTAATAAGAATTTGAATAGAAAATATGAAATTGATATTATTAACATCATATTCATCTGTTCATGTATTTTATCAACATCGATTAACACGGATTATTTGAAAGCGGCATACAAAAACTTTATATTGAGTAGTTTGCCCCAAACAAATTATTTTTGCTCTGAGTTTGCGTGACAGCCTAGGGAGGTTGAACATACATGTAGTTTAACTCCCAAAAATCAGGAATTTCAACATGCAAGTGCTTGTGTACTCGACTATTGCCTGGTATTACTGATCATTGACTCAGATTGTCTTAGTCGATCACTTATCATAAAAAAAATAAGAATTAAGATAAATTATCTACCCAGTAGGGTTTGAGCTACAAAAGAAATCAATCGTTAATCTTTTGTCACCATTATTGAATCTAACGTTGGGGTCTGTTTTAAGGCAGCTTTTCTAAGAGTGTCAAATGCATGTAGGATCGATGTCTGTTTGTGTACAATTTTTGAAACAGGTCTCGGCTTTCAGACTACTGCTCATTGACAACGATACTTCTTAATACATCATTATAATCATGTCATCTGCAATAACGCCAATTTTAATGGGCGTATAAACTTTGATATAAATAACATCCATTTTATAAATTTTTCGTGACGAATTTTATTTTTCTTCACACATGAAATGTTTTTCTGAAATGCTTTATTATTAGGTGATAATATTTCGAGGAATCAATTACAATGTTGTGTTTTGTACATCGCAAAATTCAAATCATATGATTTAAAAATTGTATGCACTCAAAACTTTATAAACTACAAGAGTATGAGTAAATGAAGAGCATAATAGATATTTCTTGCAACTGCAATAAAAACAAGGTCGTAGGGTAATTTTTCTTTCCTTGTTCGTTATGAATACCAATGATTAGTAACTAGTATTTGTCCTAATAAAAGTATGAAACTGTGTATTTTCTCTTCAGCACCCAATTATGTGAATAAAAACATGGCCTGAGCTTTGTTTACAATAACAGAATAAAGATATGTTTCTCACATTTAACAACCAACATGTACATTTTTGTTGATTATTATGAATACCTGAATAAAGCATTATTTATATTTTAAAAAATCCAAAAAATATATTATTTACATCAAAAATCAGGCTCCTTTAAATGTAAAGTATTTTTTTTTTAAAATTGACAATTAGAAAGAAGTTTTTAGTGACACACGTGTATATAAATTATAACTAAATATCGATCGCCTTTTTGTAAATAAAGTTATTGAGTGTTACCATTACCCCCTTGGTTTGTAATGACAATCTCTTCAAGTTAATGAGACATCTGCAAATACGCAGATACTTTTATCTTACGCATGAAGGCAAAGTGTTAAAAGATAGCAGATTAAACAGATTTAAATTCTTTACAAACCAAGCTCAAGTGGTACGTCTGTAGAGAAAATGTTACTATGAAAAATAATGCAGTATACAGGATGATAAGGCAGATGGCATTGTAAATAAATCAATACTGCATATGCTCATAATTGTTGTAATTTTACATATTTTCTATGCTTTTTCCATTACATTTATGTATTCAATTAAAGACTTGTCTATTATTTCTCCTCATTGAATTAATGACTTAAACTTAAAATCATTTTTTCAAAAGATATGTAACAGCTGCCCTATGATAATGTCAGTTCCCCCAAACCTTAGAGAAATTTACAAAATATTTGGTTGAATTGTGTTAAATATTGCAGTTTTCACGCACGCACAGAAATGAAATAGATTTATTCTACTTAATAAAAAGGAAATAGTTCCACTTCAGATGTCATTTTTCCTTATACAACCCACTAATATAAATAAAAATGCAGTAGTTATACATTTCTGAAAGGTATCATACATTTCTAGTTATTATCACATTACAGCTATTTGCATGAACATTTTCTTGCCCTTTCTCAATAGTAAACATGCAGTAAGAATTGAAAAGTTAAAATAAAAAATTTTGCTCTGATAATTATATAATATTATAACAGTTTTATCAAAAACTGTTGTTCAAATTTACATTGCACTGACAATAAAAACATTATATTTTGTATGGAAATAAACCGAAATTGCCCCGAAAATTAGTTTAACAATTTTCTATTTTC
The DNA here is from genome assembly GCF_963853765.1 of Magallana gigas. Taxonomy (NCBI): domain Eukaryota; kingdom Metazoa; phylum Mollusca; class Bivalvia; order Ostreida; family Ostreidae; genus Magallana; species Magallana gigas. The sequence continues at coordinate 17,816,605 of NC_088854.1, read as the reverse complement.
TTTTTTTCTAAAGTCAGTTTAAGACTTGATTGGATGATTATATGGTTTAATCATATATTATATTCTGTATATTTCTTTAAATTACTATAAATAGTTTACACATGTAGCAGTGTCCTACTCTAATAGATTTAAATAAACATTTCAAAGGCAAACTCCGTTTAATCAATTTTAAAGGAGCAGATCTTTGCAAATTCTTAAACCAAAGATCATTGCAAGTTCATAGGAACTGGTGTGCTATTTTGTAATCCAAAGCAAGGTGGCCTACACCATCTATATCATTGTTACAGTTAATTGTTCTGGAAGCTAACCCGCAGGCTAGTGCTTTCACGTCTAAATTTAGAATGTTATAGAAATCAACCAATTATGAAAGATCGAGGAAAAAAAGAGTATCTGCAAAGAAAATGATGATATGTTCATTTAAACTGTTAAGAAAGTAAGCAAAGATTAATTGAAAATCGACAATATGAATTTGATTAATATAAGTACATTTATTATCGAACAATATTTGAACTATAGGATCAATATCAACTAGGGATTATAAAAATGACATTTCTATGCAATTTGCCGAAATTGATTACCTCCTGTTGACTTATCTGGTCCTCTTTGATTAAGCCAATCGTCACTAACTTTGTCTTCTTATAAGGCAAGAAAATTCTCAGGGCTTTGGTTTAAACGCATGGAGGTTTTTATATCACTATGCAGTGATCCATTAGGTGTAAGGCGATTCCACGTTTATAAGGCAAGACACTCTTTTTAAAATACTTAGCGATAATATCTGCTATTATATCTCTTTTTAATCTTAATAAAAAAAATCGGCAAAATAACTCCAATGTATAATAAACTAAATGTAGCTTTTATTAATTAGTGGGTTTGTGTATAATTCATTGTTAAAAAAAATACCATTAAATTATGTGCTATATATACCTTTTACAAAGAAATAATAGATATGAATGGAATGAGACTTCTTAAATGATAGGCGAATTTTTGTCGCCTTTTAAATCAAATGTACATACATGTTTCGTAATGACCAAGAGGATAATGGGATTACCGTAAAACTTTTTAAAAATGAAAAACAATGAGCGATATTTGATGTTGTATGCAAGGCAACATTTTTTTTCTTTAATTTTCTATTGTTCAGAGACCATGTGATGAAACATTTTTGTTGAAAATCTATATACACGCGCTTTGAAAGTATTTCATTTTGAACTGCATTGACTCGGTCCCAAATAAAACGTACTTTATTATTTTTTTTAGTGTGTTATTGTAGCGTGCAACCCTATTGATTATAACATATGAAAGCGGATAGGAACCCTCGGTTATCTTTCTGAGGACTAGTAGTTAAATATTCAACATCCTTTCTTAACCTTAATCCTTACATTAAATTTTCATGAATAAGAGTATCTCGAGAAAGTTGGAATTTCATATAGGAAAAAGTAAAACATTGTTATGATATTATTTATAGGTTTTTTAAAGAAAAGATGAGCGACAAAGCAAGAATTATCTTACTTGCCTGGTTTTTTGTGTTTTTTACCTGTTCAGGTAAGCAATTAAATGCTGTATAATACTAACCCTCATTAAAATAACTCTAAGATTTGTACAAATATTTATTTTTTTTTATTTTATTTGAAGTTGAACAATCAAATACGTTTTGTATACAATAAAGTGATTATAACAGCTCTGAGAAAATTTACTTCAAAACAAAATTTTTCCTTGGAATAAAGAGAGAGAGAGAGAGAGAGAGATACAGAGAGAGAGAGAGAGAGAGAGAGAGAGAGAGAGAGAGAGAGAGAGAGAGAGAGAAATAGAGAGAGAGAGAAATGGTTGTATAACATGAGTTAGAAATTGATTTATAGTTTTATATCATCTCTATACAGTCAATATAGTCTATACAATGGCTGCAATTTAGAATTAACCACCACATTCTAACAACTAATAAATATCTATTTAAAATAGGAAAGGAATGTAGTAAGTTATGTAACTTTTATAAACAACACGATGAGACAATTTTTCATGTACTATGGGAGTGTCCTAATGTTCAAGAACTCTTTGATGTCAATCAAAGAGAATTACAATCCAAAGAGATCCTTTAATTTTTATATTCGGGCTACACCCTGACCCTATTTCTACAGACATTTATTCTATCTTCCTGGTTATGAAATCCTATATCTATAGGAAAAGATGTCTTAATGAAGCACTAACAATTCATGAATTACTTATAGATATTAAATCACATATATCAACTCTCAGATATATAGCTACCCGAAATTGCAGATTAGATGAATAGATAAGATAAGATAAGATAAGATGTTTATTTGGTACTTAAAAGCCATTGCCCACTGTACATCTAGGCATCATATTTATATGCAACATAAACATGTTATATACATAATGCATAAACATAGAAGATTTGTAACAATACTGTATTGTTTTAACATAGGTTGTCATAGAGTTAGCATCTCTTGTCTTATTGACAGACCTTTTTTGATAAAAATTGCTGTACATTTGATGACATTTTGGTCATTGCTGTTAAAAAGATGGTCAATACAAATTGGAACATCTTTTCTTTCTGATGGAGAGTGAAATAAAAAATTTCTTCTTAAGTCCTCTAACATTGGACAGTGAAATAGAAAATGTACTTCATTTTCAATTTGATTTAAATTACAAAGTTGACATAATCTATCTGCACTATCAATTCCCTAAAATCTATCCTCTTCAATACGTAATTTATGTAAGGAACACCTGAAAGAGGCTAATGCCTGTTTTAAGGGGTAGCTTAGAGAGGAGAGGTAACTCTCACATGCAAGTTGTTTTTTGAACATCACATAGAAAGCACACTTTGGTGAATTGTCTAACTTTGAGTTCCATTCCTGTAGGGCACAGTCTCTCACCCTTTGGTTCAATTCTGACATAAAGACCTTTGGATCTCCAGGGCAACCACTTAACCAAACGTCCCCAAAGCTGTAGTGATTTAAGACTGATTTCAATTTAGATACCCAGTTTGGAGTTGAACGATTGCTGCACAAATCCAAATTATAAAGCATCTCGAAACACTGTCTTGGATATCTTGAAGTTTCCATTTTTTGTATTTTCAGCCAGTATTTCACTGGTTTTATCATGTATATAACATAAAGGATTAGTCTTCCACTTTCTCCTCTAGCCATTATATTGGTGGCTTTTTTGCTTATTCCCAATATCCATTTGCAAAAGTCATTCTGTACAGCTTCAATCTCTTCGTTGATATCAGTTCCCCAGACTTCTGCTCCATATGTTAGAATAGGAACGATAATGCTGTCAAAAAGTTAAAAACACACCTTGGGATCACGGTTATTCAGGATTTTCAAAGAATGTTTTAAAATATATAATGCTTTTCGTGCCTGAAGTGCCAGTGACTTACAGCATTGGGTCCATTTCAGTCGTTGGAAAATGTGGTACCAAGGTACTGGTAGTAAGACTCAACATCCATAGGTTTCCCGTTGAACATCCATTTTTCTGTGCCTGCAATTACTCCACCTCTCTCGAAAACCACTACTTTTGATTTGTCCATATTTACTGTTAGGTTCCACTTCAGACAGTACTTTTGTTGTACGTTTAGTTTCTTTTGTAGTCCATTTACAGTGTCTGATATCATAAGAAGATCGTCAGCAAACAGATTAGATGATTTCTATAAGAGATGGGAAACTTGGCTTTTTCTTCTTAATAGACTTGACTGAACAGTTATAGCAGACTCTGACTGTATAGATTTGAACAAATATTTATCTTGTTAACTCTTGCAATGAATTGCATTTTTTTAGACGACATGTACCCGTTTTCGACAATGACATCTAAAAGCTTCCAAATACACCCGACCTTTTTAAAAGTATTTTTTACATATTTCGCTGTGATCAAATTGCGAAAATTTAGAATTGCGAGCGCCAGACTTAGATGATTTTTCTTATAGTTAACAACTGTAAAAAATAAAAGCGATACTTTTTTTGCTGTATTTCACTTCAACAACAATACCCATTTACAAAAGCCAGATATCCCGGGTATTAGGAAAGTTCGCATCAGTATAATAAGAATGAAAATAACAGAACAAAAGTAATTTAAAGCAGGTTTGTCGAACGCTTTACCGTATTTTTAAACAAACTCATGTTTGAAAATTCTAGCATGATACCCATATCCTTAAATAAAGAATTTTTAATAAATTGTTTTAATTTTAAACTTTCTTGACAATCGTTTTTTATTCTACATCCCATTTTGAATTTGTATATCTTAAAAGCTATACAAGATATAATTGTATTATAAAACATTACTTTTGGGTTAGTTTCAACTTAAAAACCAATTACAACATGTTTCCATTTAACAATAAAATTTAAAGCATTGTTCAAATTATGCCATAATCATGACAATATCACAATAAAAAAAGATGTTTAATATCTTCATTTGAGATGTCACAATAGTCACATTTTGCATTTTGTCTTAATTTACATTTTTGCAAAAAAGAATTGGGACATAAGATATTGTTAAGCAGGTTGTAGTTGAATTCACTAATACGCTTGGCATACATGTTCTTTATCTTATTAGTATAAGCTTGGCAAATACTCTTTATAAACACAATAACTTCTGCTTAAATAAGATTGATGGCAAGGACGTTTAAACTTTCTTGACAACGTATTTTCTAAGATACAATGAACACCGTTATGAAAATTGAATGTATTTACAAAATCTGTTCTAGTAAAAACACAGCATTTTATGTCAAACAAAATACTTTTTTTCTTAATTACATTTCGAATTATATTATATTCAAACAACCAATTGGATCTATTTGACAGAATATCTGGAAATTCATGTAATGATTTAAACACACCATTTTCATTAAATACATCTTTTACATACAAAATATTACTCGCTATCCATTTCTTAAAAACATAATGTTTTGCCTTTGTATTGAAACAAATTGTTATTCCTCAATGGCTGCCGTGCAAACTTGACGTCTGATAAATTAGATACATCTATTGTCTTTTTACATTCATTAAAGTAACTAAATATTTCTTTATAAAAAATGGGCAATTTAGATATTAGTGTAAAGTTTTCGGTTTTTGTTTCAGACAGTGTCAGTAAATAATTCAAATCTATTTTCATTACATTCAAGTAGCTGTTTTCAATGTTATTAATGACATTAGATTCATCAGTTAATCGTTTAACCCATGATGCCTTAGGGTCTTTAGTTTTAGCTCTATATCTACTAAACCTAAACCACCATTTTCTTGTTTTCCTATTACTGTTTCTCTCCTTATTCTATCACGTTTATTCCATATAAAGTTAAAAATACTATTTTTCATTCAATCGTTTTCTGGAATAGGTAAGATTGAACCAACATATATTAATTTTGATACGGCTAAGAAGTTAACAACACATGTTTTTCCAAAAATTGTTAACTTTCTTTTCTTCCATGATTCGAATAATTTCTCCATATCTTCATAGATTTTTAACCTATTAAAATTATAACATTGTTCTTTGTTATGTCCAATAAAGATACCTAAACAACGAACAACATTGTTGGTAACACTAATATTACAAACTTCTGTGTACCTGTCTTTGAGATTTCCTATAAGTATGCACTGTGGTTTTTTTTTCTTATTAGATTTTGATCCAGCATGATTGCAAAAATGTTCAACAGTTTTGATTGCCTTTTCTAGTGACTTTATATTTCCCAAAGCTAGGGTAACATCATCTGCATGTTGTAAATTTTTTTATTTCTGTAGATGAGTTATTTTAAGTTGAATGCCTTTAATTTGATCATTGGTTTTTAGTTTCAAAGATAACATTTCTGCTACGAATAAATACAACAAAGCTGAAATAGGACAACCCTGTCTTATTCCTCTAGACATCGAGCAAGTTTTTGAAACCCAACCATTTTTTTTTTAATTCTAAAGATTAAATTTGTATACAAAATGTTTACCCAGGTAATAAAGTGGTCCCCAAAATTAATTTTTTAAGCACGTGTTATAAAAAATTCCATTCCACCGAATCGAACGCTTTTTCAAAATCTATAATTAAAAGAATACCAACATTCGCATGTTCTATGCAATATTCATAAATATCTAAGACAATTCTAGCATTTATTCCAATAAATCGCTCTTTGATGTATGCAGATTGCTCTTTGCTAATTAATTTATCAATAACTTTTTGTAATTGTCTTGCAAATATTAAGGCAATAATTTTATAATCTGTATTTGTTAAACTTAACGGTCTATAGTTTTTTTTTAAAATCGGTTTGAATAAAAGGGTAATCATTCTCGTGTTTTTGTTATGTGTACCTGAAATGCGTCTGATAATCATATTTTTCGTCAAATCTAAATTTTCGTTACTAACATATATGTAATCTATTCTGCTTTTAGGGCAGTTATCTGCATCGCACCACGTAAAACCATTTTTATCAGGATATTTATGTTTCCAAATATCAACAAGATCTAATTTATGTAAGATTTCAGATAAGCGTTTCTGTGATTTATCATTTTTCATTAAAATCACCCCATAAAACACTTTACTCCCCAGAATTGTATGCGTGGAAGAAAAAGACCTAAGTCTATTAAAAAATTCTATTCTCGTATTTTCCGTGTTTGATGCATACACATTGATAAACGTAATAAAAGTATAGTCTATTTTTACATTTACTAAGAGTTTTCTAGCATCTTCAGATTTATGCACGTTGAGGATATCTACAATAGGTTCTTTACGAAAAAGAATAGAGACTCCTCTACTTTATGGAAAGTCAGAAAATGCATGTATACAGTTACCATTCCATCTGGAATTATAATTTTCTTTATATGTTTCTATAAAATGAGTTTCCTGCAACAATACTTCATCAAATCTATTCTGTTCTAACCATATATAAAACTTATTTCTTAAAAATCGCCAGGGTCTTTTAAATATTAGTTTATCGCGTTTCATTAGAAATTGCCTTATATACGAGGGTCAATCAAGAAATAAGAAAATAAAGCGGCTTTTTATACTATATTTTTTCAAATACAAAATTGTTTGAGACAATATATCCCGTCATTATTTGGTACATAGAATCTCAAGACAATACTTAATTGGGGTTTCAATATTATCTAATTTTAACCCCAATATGTAGAGTTATTACTTTCGATATTATATGGTTTATTGTTGACATTACACAAATTTTGATCGTGCGCCGTGACATCGATTCTGCAATTATATTATAAATATTTCTTAGAAATAAAGGAATATATGGACTTTTTTTATTTCCAAATTGTTTGATACTATTGTTAAATGATGTCGACCAGTGATCCTCGTACAAGTAGTTGTCATCAGTCATTTGGATGCGGTCGATAATTGAAATAATATGATTATTTCTAAATACCAATCGGTGGTAACGAATTGTCACAAATTTCTTCAGTTTAAATAGTTTGGAGCAAATCGGTAAATTAAACAGCAAAGCATCCTGAAATTGTTTTGGGGTCTCTTTGTCGTAGAAACAAGAACTTGAAATGAAAAAATAACAATGTTCAACTAAAATGAAAACAAAATGTAAGTAATCGGAGCTTTATGTTTTCAGGATAAACTGTGTAAAGCAGTAACTGTCAATATTTTAATAAAAGTAATATGTTTAAGTTTTAATTCCTACTGCATAAAGTGTTAAACATTGTACTGAAATATATGAAGCATTACAAGCTCTCATAAAATTCCAATGATAGCTCAGTAAGCATGCTTGACAAATTTCAGCAACAATATTGATTCATATGCACTAAAAAGTCTATTGATTACTTGTATTATAACCTAAATATTTCATAAGGTCAACCAAAGGAACAAAAAAAATTGTAATATTTTGCAATGTCATCTGTTCTCTCCATTTTATTTACGTTATATGCGTTTGTTTAATGGGGATGTGCGGCCATCTTGTACATTTGAGGATAAGAATGTAAACATTTCTTCAACTGGCTTGTTTCTGCTCGAAACTGGCCAAAATTATTGCCAAAAGATAAAATAGCTAAAAATATGAAGTCCTACGTGTCAGTTTGTTTGAAAAATGTGCATACAAGAACAAGACAATGCCTTTTTAATCACATAGATAAGCTGTCGAACTGCGCAGCTACAGCCTTACTTTGAAGATTTAAAAATATTGAAAAATATGAAAGGGCTTCATTGATGTCCTCTCTACAACCATTAGTGAGAAAAAGTTTGAATCTTGCTCGTTTAAGTCATAACTTTGCCTCAAAATGGGGTACCCTGTTTTTTTCAGTCGGCATGGGATCTAATTTTAGAGCAAGAAAAATCAAGTCTACACTTAGAACTCCTGTGTCTATGGAGAAAAATTGACGTTATATTTTTATAGAAGAAAGTATATGTAAATTCTAAAGAATCCGTTTTGAATTTTATATACATCTCCATACTTGTCCCATGTTTGTTTTAAAGGGTTTTAGATTTGTTAGTTCTATAAGTACTAATATAAAATAAAGTACATTTTTTTGTAGAAGTGGGATAGCGGTCCAAAAAAGTGACTGTCTTAAATTTAAAAAGTATACGTTATATTTTCATTGGGAAAAAAATGTCAATTTGATATACCTCTCTATATCTGCCCATGTTTGTTTTTTTGGAGATTTGTTAGCTCTAGAAGTATAAATTAAAGTTAATTCTTTTTAGAAGTTGGATAGGGTTTCAAAAAATTAATTGTCTTAAATTAAAAAGTATACATTATATTTCAATGAAAATATATCTGCAATGTACCTCTAGAGACAAATATATCTTGTGGTTTTTTGAGATCCTTTTTTAAGAATAGGGTACCTTACTTTGAGACAAAGACAAATATATCTTGTGGTTTTTTGAGGCCCATTTTAAGAATAGGGTACCTAACTTTTAGACAAAGTTACAACTTAAATAAGCAAGTTTAGACGGCATTTTTCTCAACAAATGGTTTAAGAGAGGACACCAATGAAAACCTTTTATATTTTTAAATATTCAATATAAGGCTGTAACTGCGCAGTTCGACAGCTAATCTATGTGATTAAAAAGGCATTGTCCTGTTCTTGTATGGATACTTTTCAAACAAAATGACATGTAGGACTTCGTATTTATTGCATTAATATCTTTTGGTAACATTATTGGCCAGTTTCGAGCAGAAACTGGCCAGTTCAAGAATGGCCGCACATCCCCCTTAATGACAGAACTTCATATTCTGTAGAATTTCCTCATGTAAAACCTATGCTTATTTATTTATGGTCAAGATCAGCAATTACCATTTATCAAAGATTTTCATGTACCTAACCATATACAACATAAACCCTGAGTCTTAAGTATACATTTTATGTATATCTTTCCTGTCACAACCGACTCATCCCTATGCCAATGACAAAAAGTTACGCCAATGAAATATACATCGACACGATTTTTAATCAAAATTCAATTTTTTTTTCTATGTATGAAATGGTTTACTTGCACACTTTGAACGATTGACCAAATTTTAATGTTAGAAGTCAAGTTATAACAGAGATACAGAGTTAAGATTTCGTTAAGTAAACAAAACTCGAATTTATATTTGTTTATAGATGATCTAAAGCTTGGAGTTACCATTTTTTGACAAAATGACTCGTGGGGCAAAGAAAGTAAACTGACTCAATGTTTTGATATATAATTTTATAACAGAATCAAAGTATTGAAGTACTGACGGGAGTTGATTTTATCGATTATCATTTATTTTGAATCAACTTATCTTGCGTGGCAATTAGTTTCTAGTCTGTATTTAAATTACGCACTTTTTTATAATATGAATTTTAATTAGACTTTTCAGACAAGAATTTAGAGAAACCCCATATGAATCATGTTGTGTAATATTTAAAGATAGATTTCAAACTTTGTATTAGTAATCGAAACAATTCTAAAAATTGTATGGATCCAAGCACTATTGATATTGAACTCCAGTCTCGTTCAACAAGACGCTCAGCTGTCTCCGTTAAACTCCGACAAGCAAGAGAGCCTCTCTGTTTGTCGGAGATTTACGGAGACAGCCGAGCTTTTGGTTGAACGAGACTACAGTACCGATCAGACCCAACCTAACACCAGAGTAAACCGCAACTAAACCCCGGGTTTACTTTCTGGGTTTACTTTGGGTTTACTTTTTGAAAATTTGGGTCCACTCGGGGTTTACTTTGGGTTTACTCGAGAATTACTTTTGGAGTCAACTATACGCACTGAAGTGTGAAGCAGACCTGTATTTTATCTTATCTTCATACTGCCTGTAATTCCTGCCCCGTGTATATTCCGAATACACATGTAGCGTCTGCTTTCAGGGTATTCTTCTGATCGGGGTTTACTCTCTGTGTCCACTCTGGGTTTACTTGGGGTTTACTCTGGGTCCACTCTAGTAAACCCAGAGTAAACCCAGAAAGTAAACCCAGGGTTTAGTTGGGGTTTACTTTCTGTTAGGTTGGGTCTGATCGGTACTGTATATTAAACTCTGGCGTAGGAATACACGAGACTACATAAATATCTAAATTGTTCGTATTATATAAAATCTTACTATTTTCAAAGTGTTTATAGATAAGTTTCCTTGGAAAACAATGCTTCAGCATACATTACGTCGAATTTTTCTATTATATGCAAGAACTAAGACTTTTCAGCGGTGATGATTTGTGCTTAGGTCCAAACACTGTTTCACTTTCGGTTTGCCAGAGTGACTGCATAGGAGAGTTAATTAAAATAAACTCCCAAAAAGCAACAACAATTGACCGAAATTTATACCAACAATGAATACATGTGTACACAATAACAATGCGTGAGGTTTGTTTACAAAACAAAGAATATCAAACTCCGTATCTTGCTTATTACTCAATATTTGAACTTCGAATTTTGACAAAACATTAAAAATACCCAAACTACTAATCGAAATAATAAAAATGGAAACATAGAATTTAAAATTCTTAACTCAAACCGTGTCGAAGTCCCTTTAACTTCAAATTCATTTATATATGGGCTAATATTTCTATTGACATGTAGAAAAATGGTCACCTAAAGAAATGACCCGGTATTAATTTCTGAAATAAACTTTAGAGAAATGAACAATGTTTTATTTAGGATAATGAAAAAGAAACAAATCCCCCCGTTCTGCATTCAATCCATAAGAAGAGTTGTCCCAACCATTAAACATAAAATTTTCACACTAAAGGGCTTAACTCATTCGTATATCACGTGAGGGAGAGATAAGCAAACAAATAGATTGATAACATGTAACATCAATGTAAAAATCACATTTTTTTAAAGGACTATAATTGGTATGGTCAAATATCTGCCCCCAATTTTAACCAATTTCTAAACAGTATCATATGAAAATCAAATCTTCATAAATCATTGTACAGAGGATGCCTATCAATTTAATCTTGATTTTAGTCATCATTGCTCATTCGCTGTTTATTTATGACATCGCCTAAATGATTAAATTCCCGCATAATGAAAAAATTGTAATTTTTCCTTTTTATTTTGCATTCGGAAGTATAGAGCACAGGTCTGCTCAAGTACGATTTTAACATAATTATGTTTTTCTTCATATGATTATACACATCATACTAAAAAATGGTTCTTGAGCAAGTTTGCACCTAGTTACCTAGTCGAAAAACCCTTGGAACACCCATATTTTGCTACAAAACATCAATTTATCAAAATAAGACAATCTTCATTACGTCATTTCTACAATATGATGTAACTGTGGTGATAATCTTTTACACACTCATTTCCGATATGATTTCAATTATCTTCTACTTTATTTTTAAAACTTTTTAAAAAACTTTAATTTTGGGGGCAACAAATGCATAATACCGCACATAGTCCTTCCGAACAAAAACTATGACAATTTGATTTACGATAAATTGTAACATGTAGCTGACTAAATTTTGAAATTATGTAATACTAGGTAAAGAAATACCAGACAACATGGGGAGAGATTTCATCATTGGATTCATGGAAGCATCCCGTGCCTTACGTGGAGATCCTTCACGAATCCCGTTAAAATTATTTATAACGACTTCCAGTCTTGCCACTGTTAGTGTTTCAATATCAGCTCCATATGCGAAAGATATTTACCCTGGAGAAAACATAACAGTGACAAAAGGAGTTGTTAGACAAGTAACACTTCCAAAGTCTCTCAGAGTTCAAGGAACAAAACGATCCCGTAAAGCTGTCCATATTATTTCATCTGATGAAATTGTGGTTTTTGGCATTAACAGCGCCGACAAATCAACAGACGGGTTTCTTGGAATACCCGTTGATGTTTTAGGAACGCAGTATTTTGTACCTTCCTTCTATTCGAATACTCAACGATTCTATAAATCTGCAATAGTAATCGTAGCCACAAAAGACAGAACCAGACTGCAAATAAAGATCAAGTCAACAAATGGTGGGATAATCATTTTTGAGAATAAAAAGTATGGGAATAATGACTGGCTTAATACCTCCATCAGTAGGTTTGGGGTATTGCAACTCCAGTGTCAAGGTGACTTAACAGGGACCTTTGTTCAAGCATCACAGAAAATATCTGTTTTTGGAGGATCTACGGTAACAAACATTGGAGCAGGAATATCTAGAGATCACATTGAGGAGCAAATACCCCCGGTGAATGTTTGGGGAAAACGTTTTGCAATGAGACCTGTGCCTGATACAAATCCAAACCTCGTCAGAGTTTTGGCAAGTGAAGATGACACAGTGATTACCATCAACAATCATCACATACACACTTTAAAAACAGGACAGTTTTACGAAACAAGAGTTTCAAGTACTTACTTTATTTCATCCAACAAACCGGTCTTAGCAGTTCAGTATGTTCCCAGTGGAACTTCTGGAGGGCATGGCGATCCCGCCATGACTCTTGTTCCACCAATAGAGCAAAATAATGTATTTTACTCTTTCTCGACACCAAAATCATCTAAGGATGAAAACTTCGACAACACCTTTATTTTCCTGATGGAAGGGCTGTCATATAAGGATTTGGTATTAGATGAAAATCCCATCCCACAAGGAGGGGTTTTCAGTGTTTCTCAAATTAACAATATCTCGACCGGTTACATTAAGATCCCACATGGCAGCCACACATTGAGACATTCATCAGGAACATTACCAATTGGTGGCATTTTATATGGCGGAGCTCCATATGAATCATACGCTTTTCCAGTTGGTCAAAGATTTACAGCAATCAATCAGGTATTAAGTGCAAGGTGTTAGTAATTAAAAAAAATTGAGAGCACGTTTATAACAAGTATTTTTGTAACAGACTACTTAAATAATGCACGTGTGGAATGATAAAGTGCATACAATTCAACATGATAACAGCATCAAGAATATGAAATACGAAACTTTCCCTAATTGATTTTAAATTTTGATACCCAAAAAGAAATGTTATTCTTTTTTACATGTATGTTATGGCATTCAGGTATATTTGCATATATTTTTTTCATACTCTGTCCGCAAAATTAAAGTTTAAAATAGAACTACAATCTTTGCGGGAAACACGAGTTATGAGGTTTTTTTGCCATATTTTCTGCCTTGATACTGGCATGAAACACCAAAGAAAGCCTTCTATATTTAGATTTATTTTCTACTGCACAGGAATGTCGGCCTCAACCTATGGAAGTTGGCGATGGTTTAGACAATGATTGTGATGGACGAGTGGATGAAGAGATATGCAATGATTATAAAGGTTTTCTGTAGTTATTGATCATTATCATGTCGATGACATGTTAATGTTCATTTGTTACCAATAAACTTCAGAAATGCGATTTCATTTGCGCTTGCATCTCAAAAGATCGGTAGCTACATGTACTGAATAGGACAACATTCATTGGTCATTAAATTCAAAATTTGTAGGTCTCAGATGCAATTACATATGTACGAGATTAAATCTTAAGTGTTTTATTTATTATTTGTCGAAGTTTCCAATCAAAATGAATCCATAAAATGGAAAATAGAAATAAAAATAACCATTAATATTTGCAGACAATGATGCAGATGGGAAAGAAAACGAAGATTGTGTCATTAGACTCAGTAAGAAATACAGCATATTTGCCTCGAAAATTTAGTGCATTGCAAGTAATGCAAAACGATATTTATTCGTTCACGAAGCTTATAGATACCATTTTATTTTGGTGATATGATATTATATGCAAATCTTTTTTTGAGGTACGACTAAAATTGCAACAACAGAACTAACAACAACATCAACAAGTTCAACAGTCAGACCAGCTACACAAACTACATTATCGACACTGACCACAACAAAACAACCAATGACAAAGAGAAAAAGTATGGGTTTTTTTACTTTCATTTTGTTGGCTTAAACTTTGTACGTACTGTCCTTAGACAATACACACTAATATATGCTATTTCTTGTAAGAAATAAATTGTATTTTGCATCAAAAGTTTAGTTTATCGCTGAAGAACATAAAAGAAGATAAAGTAACAAAAATATATTTATTCATACACGAAGCTCATTGATATTGTTCGATTTTTATAATATTATATGATTTGATATGACATGACATGCAACTCTATATCATAAGGTACGACTAAAATTGCAACAACGAAAGTAACAACAACATCCACAAGTTCAACAGCCAGACCAACTACATCAACTTCACAGACCACGACAACAATACAACCAACAACAAAGAGAGAAAGTATGATTACATCTTACACTTATGGAGTTTTAACGGAGAATATAGACCCGGGTTGAAAATTGAACCGGGGGTCATTTTTCAACGTTAAATATTGACCCGGGGTCATTTTTCAACATTGAAAACTGGGACCAAAAGTGGTGGAATTTATACCCGTGGTCATTTTTCAACAGCTTAAAAAAGATTTTTATAAACTTTGAATATCTCGACACGTTGAGAATTGACCTTGTTGAAAATTAACTCCAAGTTCAGAGTTTTAAACTGTTTTTTAATTGAACTGGATTTTGCGCTATGTGGTTAAAATTTACATATATAGTTTTAGTTTTAAAATTTCAATTCTGTCCTACTTTCCGATACATATGCTTTATTGTGTGATTTGTTAAGGTTGATTTGGTATAACAATCGTTTAATATTAAGACTGAAAACTTTGTATCCATTTATAAAACTATGTAACTAAACCTAAGAAGATGACCTTTTGCTTCTGAATGTGACGGACGAGTTGGGTTAGTATCTTTTTAGGACATAGAACTGATTTTCATTCCCTCATGGGACATAGATTAAAGGTCACCAAGGACATATTAACTATAAGTTTTTACTGTCAAAATATTTTGTATCTTAAAGAAAATAGGTTATTTGTTTTCAATTGTACTTAGAACAGAATACAAATAATGTCTCTTTTTTAAAAAAACTGACATCAACCATGATCCCCCCTTTTATCGGGATATGATGATTGTCTCTTAATTAAAATAAAATTGTCAAAATCTCTGATAAATATGTCCAATATATATGTGACGTTTTAAGCAAATCGACATACATGTAGCTTAATTCAATCCACAGGCACCTGACGTTCTATATTTTTTACGTAATAGAAAAATATACACTATGCCTAATAATACAATGTATCTAACTATTATTAGATAAAGGATTTATATATCTACAGCGCGGTCGCAATTTTAGAAATATATGAATAACACAAAGCAGCAACTATTATAGGCAAAAGATTCACTATGAATAAAATAGTTGATTCATATTTTAAGGGATAATATTGTAATTCTAAATATAGTCATCAAAATGTTTCATTTTTTCGTCTGAATGTTAAAACATGTAAGCATGTAAGCATTAAATGCTAAGAATAAACATAAAAACAACTGGTTAAATCAATCCAAGTTATATATATTATTTAAATAACGTGCTTATTTGGTTGTGGATTTTGAATAGGTTTTATGATCGATATTCCACTATGCGGGTAAATTTTCAACGGACCGGGGTCTTTAATTCAACACCTTTGGTCTCAATATTCAATTTGGTAAAATGACTTCATCTTTTTTTCAGTACTGTCCTATTGTAAATAAAACATCTCATTTAAAGTTTTGGAAAATACCATATATTTTAGAATGGAACTAATTGCTAAACAATGCTCACGTAGAAAATTTAATGACATGCAACTCTATAATTGCCCCTCCCCCCCCAACACACACAAAATTATTGCAATCTTAAGTCGATTAATCCTGTTACCACTATTTTCGTCATTTATCGAAGACAACTATTTGATGAAATTGTCACTGGTGACGAATTAAATTATTTTCGGGTTACAAAGCCGATATGTGTCATCACACAAAATACAGTTTTTCAATAATTATCATTATTCATTATTATAGCATCGGCACAAGTCTGCATAACTTTAGTTCATTTAAAGCATAATGATTTGATCCTTATCATATCCTTCCCCTATTTGAATACTTAACAAATTCATTACTTGTGAATTGAACATATAAAAAGGTCTTTATGTAATATATTTTACACTTTTAAAAAGAATTAACAAGTGACACATTCTTTTTAAAGGATGATAAAAAGTAATTGGCAACTACAAAGATAAAACCCCAAAAGCATTGATCTTGTGTTGTGACACGATATCGACTTTGACTTTAAATCAGTTAATAAGTCAGAACCATGGTTGACATTTGAACAAAGGAACATTCTTACAAATACGTTAATTGTAATAATCTGGTAAATTATTTCCATTTCTTTCTTCAACAAGTTTTTTTTAAAGGAATTTATTTGTAATCAACATACAAACGACTTTACTGAAATGAATAAATAAAAGGAAATAGTAACAACAAAGAACTTTATGCAAATAGATTTACTACATTGCATGTCAACGAAATTTTAACTTCTTTTAAAGGGGCATGGTCACGATTTTGGTCAAAAATTATTTTTCCGATTTTAGTATTAACAATGTATCAAAAAGTCATTTTTTATAGGCAACCGAAATTTGAGTGTCATTTGTTGAGTTATAATCGAGTTACAGAGCTTGAAATTCTTTGCTATGTAAACAAAGCGTCTGTTTACATTTTGAACGTTGAAGAAAAATTTCAGTTATAAATCGAAATCGAATGTTTTAAACGTTAGGACGTGTTTATCTATGATTAAGATGAATGAAAAGAAAGACAAATAAGCTGGAAAAAAGATTTTTTACAGGTATATTGAACATATGTAAATAAAAACAGGGCACGAGCCTTGTTTACATGATTAAGAATTGTGAGCTCTGTATCTTGCTTATAATTCTACGAATGACTCTCAAATTTTATTTGACCATTAGAAATGCATTTCTAAAGCGTTGTAAATAATACACATACAAACAGAATTTCACCAAATCGTGACCATGCCCCTTTAAACGAGTTTATTACACGTACTTTAACTTTTGTAAACCGTGTGCGCATATATGTTCGCATTGTTATATCTTTGTCAATATCACCTTTGTTTGTCATTTGATTTTCTGCGTTGCTATTACGTTTCATATCCCGAAAGGGCGTGGTTTTATCATTTAAAGTTAAGTTCATTTATTCAATTCCTTTTCAACTGATCAGATTCAATAAATTGCAATGAAATTATGATTTTTTAAATTATAAACAAATTTTATGTCTTTCAAAACTTTTCACACAGAAAGAATAACGTTTAAAAATGGAATGAAATATATGGTTGAAGTTGTTAACTTATAGAAATCTTACATACATATTTAAAAAAAATTAAGTATCGAAAGATTTATGAATTACGTCTGATGTATATGCATGAAATGTCTTTTAAACTACAACCAATTTATCTGCATGTTTCTAAAAATACTACCGAATAATTTCCAAACTATATTTTTTCTTGTTGGTTGTTTCCACACTAATTGACATTTTAGTATATTTATTTCATCTTCAAGTAAACATGAACGAGGAAAGACCCCAGTGGTTCACTTTGACGGAGATCGGAATAATCAGTGGCGTGTCTATCGTTGTATTGGGGGCCATTGGAATGTGCTGTAAGAAATGCTGGGGTCTACTCAAAGACCGGGATGATGATGATGACGATGAAGATAAAAAACGATATAGACGCAAGAGAAGGAGTACGACCAGGTTACCTCTCGGAGGTCCTAGTATTCGACCCATCTATATGTAAATTTCAACCTATTTAAAACAGAAGTAATGCTATTTTTATTCCGTAGGGATTCGACGTACATTTTTTTTTTAAAAATGTGATGAGTTTTTTATTATACTGAGTATTATCTTATGTTAAATTGCATTCTGAAATAAATATATGGGTTTTTATAATTTATGATTCTAGCTTAAAAGTCATGAAAATGGAATTGAACCGCTTTTTAAACGTCAAAAGTCCGCTGATACATTGGATTAAACATATGAGTTTCATCTTTGGTAAATCAATGGTTTCTTATGGACCAATAAAATCTGGATAGTTACTTTCTTACGACAGCAATAATTTTTGGTAAAGTCTTGTTGTGAAAAGTCAGATTTTTCTGGTCAGAGTCGACGTCATAAAGACGTTAACTAAAAGTTTACCGTGTCAATATTTTGAAAACAAAATAGCTTATTTAGTTTATTTAAACACGATAATTATGAACGGGAATGAAGAGAATCATTCGACTTCACTAAACTGTACACGACATATTGCTACCACATATCAACTAATTTACAAGATCGTACACACATTGTGTGTGTGTGATGGGTATAGCGTTATAATGATACAAATCATCTTGCAAATGTTTATGCAAGTTTAATTTTTTCAGGATTAAAAGGATGCCAATGATAATAAAATTTGTGTTTTACGCCATCGCATTCGATCCTTCTACCCAGCATTTAAGAGAAATCACTGGTTTCCTTTAAGACACTTATAGCTAATTGAATGTAAACAATCTTACAGCAGAATTCTGTTATTGAATTTATTATCTGTTATTTGCTGCAATCTATTCATGATCTAAAAAATATTCCTTGGGCTGATTTTTTTTACTAGCCCCTTGACCCATGTTTCATCGATTAACAATACTTTCCAGTTTTTGACGAGAGATTATTCATACATTGATTATATGCCTAAATCATACATCTATACTTTTTCTGTTTTGCTATAAGTAACTATCTGGCACAAAGCCTTATCAAGAAGTAAACATAAAGACAATTCAATTTCTATAACGTTGATAAATCCAACGGGCCAGGCTGCAATTTAGAAAGATCCTAGCCAAGAAAAAAAAGAAACATTTAGTCACCCTCAGCTAAGATTGATCCATCGTTTGAATAATACTCACAAATTTGAAACTAGTTTAGATTCTTGGATTTGTCTAAAAATGCCATTTAATAATTGTATTGATTATCATAGGAAAAAATCAAGTGATTTTGCATTCAATTCATATCTTTTTTCTATCTTGCCTAATGTATTGCGTAATTCTTAGAATCAAAACATTTATATTGATATAATCAATATATATCTATGTGAAAAATATAAATTAAAACATTTAATCAACACAAGAATATGAAATTTTTGTTTTCTTATCAATTGCCACTACATTTTTGAAAATAATTGATATTTTTGCAAAATATCTAATTATAATTTAAATGATAGTTCTAAATATCAAGTCCGTATTAAGTGTTAATTTCTCTTTTTCAATAACATGTGGTAAGATAAACAAATAACCTAATGAATTAACTGTCTATTAAACGATCTACAACAATAAACATTATGAATGTGAACCAAATTGCCACAAAATTAAAATTTGAACTTCACAAATGCTCTTTGTGAATGAGTTGTTAATAAATACATTTGGTTTAAAAATCTTTAAACTAGGTTTTAGTATTTCTTCAATTTGACACACATGAGGTTACCGTATATTAGAATAATAAACAAACATTAATCGTCCCTTTTGTTTAATAAAAAAAGTTGATAATGGTAAACCCCCTGGATCTGAAATGACAATCTGCTTACGTTAAAGATAAGTCCACAGCTGCACAAGTGCTTAAATATTGAGCATGAATATTTGGCGTTGAAAGAAAGCATTAGAAATATAAGAAAATTCCTACTCAACATAGTGGTAGGTCTGTATCGTAAAATGCATACTCGTACATATTTATGCAAAATCAATGCAGAGAAGATATGTATTTCATGTGTCTAAAATTATATTATTTACACCCTTTCTCTAATACATGTAAATTCGTTTTGTATAAACAAATGAAAGATAATGACCAACCCATAGTTATTAAAGGAATAAGGGATCATTCTTTGAGGATTATGAGGTGATAATTTCGGTCGAGGCGTGATCAAATCCAATAAAGCCCGAAGGGCTTTATGATAGATTTGATCACGCCCCGACCGAAATCATCACCTCATAATATTCAAAGAATGATTTCATATTACTTATATTTATATAATTTTCAGCCATTGTACGGTAAAATATTTTAATGTAAATAAGCAAACCCCGCTTATATTATTATACGTCATTTGAAGTTATTGGACTCTATAGAACAAAATCGACACGTAGTGTTATCACAGGGGAAGAGAGTGAAAAATGTAAATATATCCGGATATACATCCAAAAACGATACCTTATTTCTTATATACACATCAGTTGCAAATTATGACGATAATATTGCTCCATATCTTTCTTTTTTATGATGACATAGAGGCCGCTTCGATGAGCATGACGTAACAAAATATAGTTCAACAATGTTGCAAGTATTTCATTCTCATAATAAATTAATAAGACACTACTTTTGACAAGACAACACTTTTTATCATATTTAAGTGATAAAGGACTATGTGCGGTTTTATGCATTTTTTGCCCCCAAAATTAAAGTTTTATAAAGCGCTTTAAAAATAAGGGTTAAGATAGTTAGAATCATATTAAAAATAAGGGTGCAAAAGGTTATCACCACAGTGACGTCTTAGTGTAGACATGACGTCATGAAGATTGCCTAATTTTGATAAATTAATGTTTGAAGCAAAATATGGGTGTTTTCCGATGATTTTTCGACTGGGAATCATTGAGCGCAGGCTTGCTCAAGTAACAACTTTTAGTATAATGGGTATAATTATCTGAAGAAAAACATATGTTAAAATTATACTTGAGCAGACCTGCGCTCTATACTCCCGAATGCAAAATATAAAGCAAAAATGAGAATATTTTCATCCGTTTGCAAATTTGCGGGAATAAGGTCATAAAGTTGACGTCATAGATAAAAAGCCAATGAGCAATGGTGATTAAAATCAAGATTAAAGTGATAGGCGTCCACTGTACAATGATTTATGAAGATTTGATTTTTATACGACACTATTTAAAAATTGGTTAAAATTGGGGGCAGATATTAGACCATACCGCACATAGTCCTTTTTTTGTACAATTGAAAAACGATTGAAGCTAGGCAGAATAGTACCACTTCCGTGAGGTCAAAGAGCGGTTTGAAAATTAAAAACAAAGCTATTGAGAGCTGAGTTACAGTCTACTTAGACATTTTCAGAGGAAGTTCTATCGCAGAATCAGATTCGGGACCATTATGATTTTCATCGGACATTAAATAGACAAGCTTTTCTAATTTCTTTTACGTACAAAACGGACAGTCTTACAGAGAAGCATAAGGGTCAAATTTGACCGTGAATGAACTAAACACGAAATGTCGACGTCTGTGATTGCGTTCGAGAGTTTGATCGATACTTGTTATAAAAGTCAGAAATGAACTATAACTGAGTTTAATTAGGCCTTCTTTGACAAGAGCAATTATAATTTTGAAGAACGTTCTAATATACGATGTCGATCCATAAACATGATCTTTCGGGAATCTTAAGTCATGATCACTATCCCCTAAATTAATATAGCATTGAATGATTTATTTTTGACGTCGTCGTGTCAATAACTGCCGTCAGGTGAGCAGACAAATTGAATAACGCGCGTTAGCGCCTTATGAGGATTTGTCTACTCACCTGACTGCAGTTACTGACACGACGACGTCAAAAATAAATCATTTAATGCTTATATTTACATTCCATTACTGAACATTTTAATTATTTACTTAAATAAATTGATATAAAGTGCAGATCACGGAGAGAGTGATTTAGAAACAGCAAGAACAGCTGTTTCTTAAAACCGGTTTAAACTGGTTTTCACATAGACTGTTGTGATGAGATCGATGAGCATGAAAATATAATCCATGAAAAATAGCTCTTGAAATGTTGCTCTTAACAATAAAGTCAACTTTTTTGTTGAATAATTATAAAACATGGTGTTTTGACAACATAAATGAAATACATTTTTTAACCTAGAAATCACTGTTTGAGAATTACTTATGTAAATTACTCATAAATTGATACGCAGTGATTTGGTTGCATTTAGAGGCATTTAAACATCACTGAATTTAATGGAAAAACGCATTAGAATGTAAATATTGCTATATAACGTGCGAGTACCCAATATTGTCGAGTACCCATTATTGCCGATTGATATAAAACGCTATCTATTCGTAGTTTTCAGCTACAAACCAAAATAAATAAATAAACGAATTTTTAAGAAACTATAAGAGTTGGAAATGAAGAAAATCTACTTCAAACAGTTCGGAAGTCACCTTAAAAAAGGTAAGCCTATGAAAACGTTTCTCAGCTGTATCATTGCAATGACACATGCTTGTAATCCATTTTGATGACAGGGCATTTTTTGTTTGGGTCCAAATTCGAAGAATATTTACCTCCGTGTTATGATATTTGACAAAAATACGCAAGATACAATTCCTACTACACAATATTTAAGATAAAAAGCCGAGCGTCTGCTTGCTCGTGAGACGCCATTTTGTTTGCATCTGAGGCGGATCAAAGATTTATCCACACGCACCTGCGGTGTAAATCAGAGGCATTGCTATTCATTTTCACACACATTATTTCTTTTACTGGACACACTAAAACTTATATTTAAAAAGCTTTTAATAAATTAACAATGCATTTCTTTAATTTTTAATCATTTGTCCCAAGACATGTGAAGCACATGTTACCCCGTTTGTGTGCACATGAATTCATGCCATTGTATTTTGCTCTGTAACGATTTATGTCATAATGGAAAATTAACTGTTCTCAAAAACTACATGTAACTTAGTCATATTCGTGTATCATTCACATTATTACACGTCAGAACTTTGTAAAATTTTATTCAGTTCATCGTGATTAAGAGAGGTGAATATTATTTTTATAAAGATGTATTTTCTTCTATTTCTTTTGGAATTTGTATGTTTTTATTCATTTCTTAAATGATAAGAAATAAATATACGCTCTAAAAGAAATCGGTTTATTAAAAAAAATTACAAAATTTCTTCATTTTTATCTTACCAAACAGATTAAAAAAAGATCAGATCATATTAACCATCATTCCTTTTTCTCTTGCTTAAATCTATTTGCTGTATTTATTTTCAATAATTTTTAATCAAAAAGTCTAATTTTTGCGCATACGTTGCCGCCATTTACCTGCGGAAAAATATTGCGTTAAACAACGTGCAACAAATTGGGGTCTATAATTTAAAGAAGGATTTGCAACAGCTCTCAAGAGTAAAAATGAGTAAAATAAGTTTCTTACATGAAGTTAAGTTTAAGAAACACGAATCTCAATTTTCGAGCATTAACTCGTAAAAGGAGTGTCGAGTAAACGTTTGTCTACCAAACAAACAATTTTATATGATCTGGCACCAAATTCTATTAGTACAATATGTACATTTTTTAATTATTTTGACCACAAAAGTTATGGAAAAAAGGTTATATATAATTATGCAAACGCTTATGCAATAAATGAAATTCTTACCAACTGGACACCAGACTGAAACATCGATAAAACATCCAAAAGTTTTAAAACTCTAGCTCTACAGGAACGTCAACCTCAACCTATTGTAGTTGGCGATGGTTTAGACAATGATAGTGAATGACAAGTGGGTGAAGTGATATGCAATGTTTATAGAGGTTTTCTGTTGTTGTATTATAACTATTCTTAATCATTACTGAAGGATAAAAAAATATGGAAATTTGTCAGATCAGGTTCGGATAGGCAGTTGCTAAAGATGTCTTATCTTTAAAAAAAAACCCGGTGGCTTTAAGTAAAGTACATGTAAAATCTATGGTAACGGAGTTCGATATTGAAATATCTCAAATGATGCTTTCGAACAAATTGGTTGAATAACCTGATGTGTATTCATTAGACAAAGAACTATATATGATATGAGCCCCATAATTCGCCATTTTTTAAAGTATTTCTGGTACAATAAAATGTTTTGTTATACTTTCATGTTAAATACTAAAATCTGATTGGTTAAGACGCAGTTCACAATTTTTTCTATTACCCTCAGCGTTAGCAACGCACTTAGCAACGGGTAACATTAAAAAATGTTACATGCGCGAAAATTATGCGCGTACGGTTCGCTGTAGAATTCACGTTATTCCTATATAAAAGCAGTAAAATTTTCTTAAAATTTAAGACATTCAGTATAACAAAATAAATAGTGCCTGTTTGAGAGGATAACAGTTGAAATTGACACCCCTCGAAAACCATTGTCAACCTCCGCTTCGCGTCGGTTGACAATGGTTTTCTCGGGGTGTCAATTTCAACTGTTACCCTTCCCAACAGGCACTATTTATATAATGTTATATTTTAGAAGAGTTGATGTAAAATATATTTTTACCTATTTATTTAATTTATTTGCACTCACTGGCAGTATATGTATATGACGTCACAAGTGGCGCTATTTTTACAATTCAATCAAAATCATTCAAAAATTGACATTTGTCTTATCTTTTTATGAATGGGAAATATAGAGCGCATGCCTGAACAAGGAACTTTTTTTTCTTCAGTTATTAGCTTGGCTAGATGCATCTTCATTAAAATATTTTGTTTTTCAAGCATGCGCTCTTTGGTGGCACGGGGCAGTTTTTTTTTTATACAATCCATTGTAGCCAGGGGATGCATGTCTTCAGAACTCCGTAACTAGAATTTCCTCAGTTCCCATTTTGCACAAATACCTTTAATTCACTCTTTATAAGGCCAATCACTAATTCTGAAGAAAATTACTTGTCAAATCCTGTAAAATTCTTTACATAGTGGTTTTTATGAGATTTTGACACTTTTATTTTTTGCTAATTTTTCATGATTTTACAGCTGTTTAGACCCATGTCCCATCCATCTTCTTTTCGTGTTATTTTACCTCCCGTCTGTAACTTGCAATTTCACTGTGTAAAGTCAACACAACAGACATAGCCGCAGGTTTCGCATTTTACTTCTGATTCTCATGTACCTAACCAATGGGGCCTACATATTGCATATTAATTTCAATAAGAGACACCCCTCTAACTAATGATAATCATTAAATATCATTTCATGAATTTTAGCAACTCTCATAAGCCTTCAAGTACAGCAACTCTCAATTTTACAAAAAATATTGACGGGTTCTTTATCCGAAACTGTTCCTTGCTACCTATGTTTCCTGAAAGAAAAACTGATTGAAACCAAGCTGTTTTATGCTAAAAATGGCGGGAAAAGGTTGTCTTCACGATGTCATATTTCTAAATTGTGGGAAGTTGAATCAAAATGAACATTATGTAAAAACATCACATATATATCTGTACAAAGAAAATAAATGATGATGTTCATTTTAGGGGCCCATTTTAGGCCCATATCATATATAGTCTCTTAGATACGGACTGTTCATTAATTCCAAACTCATTACATAATGTAAAAATGATG
This sequence comes from Magallana gigas, assembly GCF_963853765.1. Classification (NCBI taxonomy): domain Eukaryota; kingdom Metazoa; phylum Mollusca; class Bivalvia; order Ostreida; family Ostreidae; genus Magallana; species Magallana gigas. Next base: position 17,790,922 of record NC_088854.1, on the reverse strand, counting down.
AAATCTCTGTTTGCCGACATTTATGTGGTTGGAAAAGAAAACAATATTGTGTCATAAAACTAATAAGTGATATGTAGCAGAAAAAGAAAATATTTACTGAAAATAGAGGACCGCAAAAAGAAAGCTGACAATGCGACTCAGTCGCATTTATTTATAAATACAAGAGCTGCATTCGTTTTTAATAAAACAGTATTGTCTAAAATGTATCATTTTAAGGCAAGACTACAATTGCAATGAGTTCAACAGCAAGTGGGACCAACTACGTTATATATTAAAGACACAGGCTACAAAGACAAAAAGAGTGAGAAAATTATGATTTTATCTGACATCATATTCTTTATCTGGTGGTGCATAATATCACTTCTAGACACAATGTTGCCTCGTATTTTGCGCATAATCTCAACGGTGCTAATTTCTGCTAATTGCAATAGACGCTATTTTCCACGAATAAAGAGTGGAAGATTGTTCATAAAACCAATCCCACAAATCTCTTGAACTTTGAAATGAACGTCTTTACACTTAGAAATTATATATATTGCTGTTCTATAGTGTATGCCTTCGTACAGGTAACAGGTTTTCAATATATATACTAAAATTTTTATATAAATAGCTAGTAGTCAGCTTAAGGTCGAGTCTGTTAACATCGAAGACTCATATTTATCTGTTCATTTTTTTTTAATGAAAAAGATAAAGGTTTCAATTTCTACATATACTAATTGTGGTTATTTTAAGTACCTATCGATCCTAACGCATTATCTTACAACACCCGCTTTCATTGTACAAAATTCGCATATATATAGACCCAATATATATATTGCAAGATTCAATGCGTTCACACCGTACGTACAACGGTAGCTCTGAAACGTGCTGGTTTCGTCTTGAGCTTTTTTGTGGCAACAGTTTACGGACCATATCTTGTCGCTTCCGCTCATGCGCCAATTGTGAAAGGAGCTCTAGTGTAAAAGCTACTTCATGCTTACATGAGACACATTTCAATAAAATAAACCTATTTTTTCTGTTTTTTCATTTTAACAAGTCTGTGGGAGAATAATAATAAATGAACATAATTCGAGAACATGTTGTAGCACCACAGCAATGGCTAATATCACATGACAACATGAGGCATTATGTGATATAGATATTACGAAATGTATGGATTTGCAATTCCTAAAAGCGTATGAAACAAGTAACTTTTCAAGTATATCTTACCAACCTATATGTTGACCTTTGATCACATGGCACTTTGTTTTGTCCTTGCAATTTGTAACAGTAAGTTATAATAAATTTTTATCTTAGCTTAATATCATGTTTTTATCGATTTGACTTTTCAAATGTTACCCTTAAAATTATACAATAACTATAGCTATGTAAATTATATGTTTATTATGTATTTGCTTCCCTGTGATTTTCAAAGCACTAAAAGCGTTATTTTTATTAGGATTTCATATCTATTTGAATTTGTATAAACACAACGTATACTAGTACTTGACTTTGGAAGAATATAATGAGTATTAAATTAATACGTTTTAAATGAACTAAATGAACATAAATTTAATGTAAAGCAAATAAATAGTTATAATACAAGTAAACGAATTGGCACATTTTGTTACCAGTGATGCTAGCTTCTACCGTTTTTAGCAGACTTTGAATGATGAGAGTAGTGGCAGTACGATATGTCGTTTTAAAGAGCAATTTTTCTTTTAGCTAATTTATTTGATATCATGCTCCTTTAAGAATAACCTTCCATATCACGCGAAATACATTTGAACTGCACTAACATAAATTCCTTAACACAAAGAATATTAAATAACAATCGTAATTAAAATGGGTTCTGAAATTCCAGAGAATATATTGTAGAAAATTTATCATTGTAAACGACGTGAACTAAAACAACTACAACGCCAGAACAAATTTGTATAGAAAATCTCATTTAAAATGTATTTACCTCTGGGTACGGAAAGGTTATGAGTTTTTTTTTATATTTAGGAATCGTTCATCTATTGAATAATAATTTAACAAGGTTTTTAACTTTTCGAAACATTAATCTTGAATTTGGACAATTTCTGTAAATATTTATAAAAAAAATCTTTATTTTAATAGAATGCTATACATGACATGGGGAATTTGTTTGTCTCATATTATCTCTCGTTTACCACATCATTGATAGGGCTAATTAAAAACAAGGCAAAGCCGTTAGTAGAAGCAAAAAATCACGGAATGAAATTAACCCCGATTCAATTGTATGTGTACTAGTGGCAATACATGGAAACTGAAACCGATAACTCTTGCAATGATAGTTAAACATTGTAAGATTATATGACACAAGCACAATACCCGCATAAACAGCTACGATTTTTCTTACGATCTTAAAAATTGTGCATCGCTCTTGCAAGTACACGAAACGTTGTAAAACGTTCGTACTAATGTTCGTGTGTTGCATTACAATAATTTGGGTTGTATTTGGTCGTGTCTGAATAGTGTGCATGTCATCTATTTCGAGGAGATTTGATGCGACAAAATATTTGGTATTTTGATTTGCATATATAGTACTGTTTTTACTGCATATTACAGTGAAACTTTCCATCCTGTACAGCAACAAACATGTTTAAAAAATGTGCACTTGAAAAAATCTTTACTTGCGTGATGGATGCTCATTAAAAAATTTTATCATGGAGAAACTTAACGTACTTAAAATAATGTTTAAAAATCGTGTAAAGTAAGAAGAGAGTTTATCAAGTGATATATTTGTTCTAAAAACCGATTAATTGACCCACCGTCATTGAGAACAGGAAAGGGACAACAAAATATACAATCCAATGTATATATGCGTTATCGACAATATTATATGTAACGCGCTTAAAAGATCTTCATTGCAACCAAAATAAAAAGAATATTTTTGTCAGTAAATCATGACTTTTGTATACGCAGAAACAGCAAAAAATAAACATATTATCAAATATACATGTATTACCAGTATGGAAATTAAAATTATTTTGTCTATGACCTGCCGAAAAAATCATTTATTCAATATTACCAAAATAAAGTTTTATCTTCTCAAACTCATGGCATTTGAATTAAAGATTTAAACTTTGACGGTTATCTATACGATTTTAAAAGACGGTTTATAGAAATAGACTACAGTGACAACAGGAGGACCGACGGTGTCAATCTTCATAAAAGTTTGTATATTTATATTTTCAAGCATTAATAGTGAAAAGATCAAATCACTATGAAGGTTTTTGATTATTTTTTTTAAATTAAGACTTGTTCCTTGCTATCAAATACAGTTTTAAAATTAAAGATTTGATTTTTGTACAAAATTGTATTGTTGTGCAATATCTGAAAACGTCTTAAATATTTAAATATTGGAGATGCTTAAAATGAGAGAGAGAGAGAGAGAGAGAGAGAGAGAGAGAGAGAGAGAGAGTTCTAAATCGATTGATAAAGTATTGAAAAGATATGAAAAGGTATTTATTTTAGACAAATTGTTCAATCGGGCAGAGCTTTTCTTGTATATCATACATATAGTATCATTGTTGAGATTATGAGCAGACTGACATAAGAAACAGCCATTACTGCAAGCCCCGACTAAACGAGATAACATCAAATAATCAAAGTACTGAAGTACTGACGGGAGTTTATTTTATCGATTATTATTTACATGTATCTTGAAATCAACGATACATGTATGTTATTTTGCTTGGCAAGTAGTTTTTAATCTCTATTTGAATTACGCACATTTTTATAATATGGATTCTCGGACTTTTCCGACAAGAATTTCGAGAAAACCTCGTATGAATCATGTTGTGTAATATTCAAAAATAGAATTGATTTCATCAAACTATGTATCGGTATTCGAAATATTTTAAAAAGTGTATGGATCCAACCAATAATGAACTCTAGTTTCGTTCAGCCAGATGCTCGGCTGTCTCCGTTAATCTCCAACAAGTAAGAGATACCAGGTCACGTGATAGCTTGATGATGCGACCTCTAAGACAGCCGATTGTTGAAGGAAACTATATTGAACTCTGCCGTAGGAATACACACGACTGCAAAAAGCTTCTCAATTGTTCGTACTATTTAAAATCTGACTATTTCCTAGGTATTTATAAATACGTTTCCTTAAAAAAATGATTCAGCGTCCATTACATTGAATTTATCGATTATTTTCAAGAACTAATTCATGTCAGCGGTGATGATTTGTGCTTAGGTCCAAACACTGTTTCAGTTTCGGTTTGCCAGAGTAACTGCAAAGGAGAGTTGTTTAAAATCAACTCCCAAAAACAATTATTTTATTCGAATCACAATGCAGCGTGTTCATGTAACTTTGGTATTGTTAATGATTGTTAAGATAACATTGATAAAAACCTTTAAACCATGTAATGCATTGTCGCTAGACTTGTATTTTCTCTTCAATTATTTTCAAAAGTCATTAAAAACTACCTTCTTTTCTTAAACGTGTACTCGTTATACGTTGCAGTGCATGTACATATTATAAAAGGTAAGAAAAGATAAAGGAAAACAGACAAACAGAAATTGATAAGTTCTTAATATCTAAAAGAAACAATCGATATTCAATGGTTATATAATCAAACTGAAAATGAACTTTTTTCATATACGTGTGATTTATATTTAAGACGTCTTACATTTATTGACATAATGTCTGAACTTGTTTTTTATACTTAAATGATTTTCAGTCATAATTCATGGACAAGACAATTTATTCGAACGAAACTTTGTCGTTTATCTTATCGGGAATTCTTTTGTTACATTGAATGACATGCCTCTTCATATAAGTAACCCACCGGATTTTAAAAGCATTTTCTTCTTGCGGAAGGTTTAATTTGCCACCGTAAAATTCTCTAAAGTGTTTCCACGAATTTATCAAATTGATCTTTTTGACGTCTTGATAAAAATTATTCACATACGACAATTTTTTCTCTACAGTCTCTTACTTGCCACCAAAAAAGGATTTGTTACTTTCTGTTTAAGATATGTCAAAAATCGTATAAAATAATTAAAAGCCTTCTTTAAACTACAAAATTATGTTTCCAAAAATATCTATAAAATACATTTACCTAAATAATAGTGAAATTATTTATAGAATTAAATAGATAAAAAAAATCCGATGTCCATAATAATCCCTCCCCCCGAAATGTAGTGGGTATAAAAAGGGGACATATATAAGAAGAAGTATTTTTTGGTCATTTTGATTGCAACTTCGCTAATAAGTGTGTGTTGTTTTTAACAAAAACAAGATCAGCAAAAAGTGCCGGAAAAAATCAAACCTGAAGAAAAAAATAGAATATATGAGTGAATTTTTTGCAAAGCATTTGCACGTTGTTTTCACATATGTTTTGCAAAAGTAGCAAATGGATATGGATAATTATATGGGTTGCGTATTTCTTACCATCGACATTTCGGATGCTTCACTCAAATAGTTATTTTTCCCAAGTTACCCGACAATCTAGCAGCATTCATGCTCTGTCCTAATATGAGAAATGTTTTTTTTTAACTGATTTTGGATTCTCCCAACAGAAAAACTTTATTTAGAAAAACTCTAACATTCTGTTGTGTTTTCAAAAGTATAAATTCATTTAAATTGCCCGCCAATCAATGTTTCAAAAACATATTTCACAAGTAAATTATTATACAAACACAACTAACAAAACATTTTCAACGGGAAAATAACGACTTTTTCAAAATTATTCAATTTTTACTAGACATTGAAAGACTGCAGCGGAATGAAATTGAAGGAAAAGGAGTCTTTTCATTGTTAGGTAAAGACTACATATGTAAAATATGTGAATAGGTATAGACGTCTTTCAATAGATTTACTTTGAGCAATATTTTAAATCCTATTTATTGTCAGTCTTATGTAGTCTTTTCTACCTAGCAAGGAACTAGAACATTTGTTGCATTAAGGACAATTGTGGGACAAACTACTTTACTGCTTTTAATATAAATGTCACTTATTCTTAAAATTGAAATTTAACAAAATTGGATTTATTTATAGTATGTATTAAAAATATATAAATTCAGGTCACATGCTTTCAGTTATTTATGTGCCCGATACACTCGAAATGAGAAATGTCTCATTTTTTTCAAATGATTTTTTATGTGAACAGGTTTGAATTTTAAAAAGTGAGGAATCTGGCGCTGTTGGCTGTATATAGCAAAAAAGTAAATTAAAAAAGGTTATTTTCTTGCTTTCTTTATTTTTGTTTTCATTTGTATTCTATAGCAACGCAAGGGCAGGGGTATTTTAATACTACAGCGTGGCATTGATCTGGGCCAGCGGCCTCTCTATAAAACTTTATTTCATTTAATATTGAAACTATAGGAAAGAGCAAACTTTAAGTTGGTTTCGTCGAACAATATTTAAAAACTAAAAGGTACAAAATTATGTAATTCGGAGTTCGGAAGGATAAAAGAATAACCAAAAATTCAGTGTTTAAAAAATCAGATTCTATATTCTGTGAAAATTACAATCATGTAAAACATTTTAAATTTCAAAATATCTTTCTTCTTTTACGAGTAATGCACAATTAATAGAAGAGTCATTGGAAAAGTCGAATTATGCATACAAAAATAGTGCACAACGCTATAAATTCTGATTTCAAAGCCCCCCCCCCCCTCCCCCATTTTTCGATGAATATAGTCTTTGATTTAAAATTGAATAAATCAATTGTATTCATTTGACTAACAAAAATATTAATTAACATCAATGAAATGTTTATCAGCGTTTATATAATAGTGATCCGGGTTGAAGTCGGGTTTTCTTCAAGATATACTGAAGGAAGATTGTATTAATTTAATAGGGGAAAGAAATGTAAATACATAGTCAAAGTGATTTTGAGTTCCGGGAGTCAGACGTACCAATTATGTACACGTAACTCTATCGATCATTAATGGGGAGGGGGTAGGGGTTTCTAGATCCCGCACTGTTTTAAACTTTCGCAAAGGCCATAATGACGGAAGCTACAGTATTTGGAAACAAACTTTTCAATAGAAACTCACTGGTATATTAAGAAATTCTGTAAACGAAACTAAGAACTATCAAAACTCATACGATACATATTCTTTAACTGTTATGAAAAAGATACAATTTCATGTTAATTTGTCCACAAAATTATTGTAAAAATCATATTTGGGTGAAATTCCGATTTATATTCTTACTCGATATCTTTAACTATGAAAATGGTTTCAATCATTACCAGACACTATTTTCTTTCACTGTTTTATGATACAGACACAATTTGTTTTTCCTTGCATAAAGCGTAACCACATTCTTTCATGTAAGCGGCAAATAAAAAGAAGGAGGCAGCAATGCCTGCCTCCTACTTTTAAACTGAATTTTTTTATATATTTATATTCTGAAATTTGAAATTGAAACACTGGTACAACCCATCCACGGGCAGTTTTCATAAAATTGATTATTTCGTTCATTACCGCTAGCTGATATATAAAACATTAAATGTTCCAAACCCCCACACAGATAGTGTTATTAAGCTATTTTGCTAGGTCTTCTATCTCCATGTTACCCCCCCCCCCCCCCCATAGAACTTGTTAATTGAATGATGTCTGAACTTCATTATACTGGTAGCCTCTATTTTGATAGGTTGTTCCTATAATTAGATTTCGTTTCGTAGCTAAAATCACTCCAATAATTTTCATTATTCAAATTTTAAAAATATATGAAAGAGAAAAACACACACAGATTCGCAAAGAACACGATGTTATCACTAATTTGATTATTCATACTTTATGAGATAATTCATCAAGGTTGATTTAACCATTTTATATAATATACCCATGGTATAAGAGAAAATATGCATTTGTTTGTAGATAGGGAACATGTATGGAAGATCTATATTAGATCAATATGATTTTGCTAGGATACAGGTTTCCAAACCCATTATTTGACTGGTTAATTTAGATATTGAATTTCGGACTTCGAACTTCGAATATCATATTTTAAATTTCAAATTTCAAATGAGCCTTCTGTGCTTTGTGCATAACTTTTTTTGTAGGTTTGAAAAAAATATGAAGGACAAAACAAGAATGATTTTACTCGCCTTTTTGTCGATGGTTGTTTCCTGTTTAGGTAAGTTTTTTTTTAACTTACGTTTAATATTTAACTATTAAAAAATATAATTCCATTCTAAAAGTTTAAGAATGTTAAGAATTTTTTACCTCATAGGTTGTGAATGTGTTTTACGCGACGCCAAATTAAATTGTTTGTCTTGTTTTCTAGAAAATACCAGTTTTTCAATATGACAGTAATATTTGCTAAAATAAAATCTTCAAAGCATCCCACGAAATATGAAAATGGGGAATTTCTATAATTTTTTCTCAAGCAAGCGGAACAGTTTTCATGCACAAGTAAAAGGATTATTGTTTTTAAGATGCAACTGTATTCATCAATACCCATATCATGGTTATTAAGCTAGAAGTTCCATATAGTTATAGTTCCATGTTTCACAAAATTTCGTTTCTCTTCACTATGTATTTCAAAACCTTCCTGGTGTCGCATATATATGTGACCGGGTTTGTACGGTACTAAGGGATTTCTTCTGAACAGTACATCGTGTACAGTACGAACGGGATGAGGGTATGCTGGCGTAGAGGGTACACGGTATAAGGCTGATGCGTGCTGTAGGCTGTAATGTAAAAACGAAGGATAGGTGTGCCGTATTTCCGAAAGGTCCACCATAATGCAATTCCAGAGAAATAAAAGGCAATTGATGCAGGATTCCGAATTTAAGAGTCTGGGTGAGTCAGACGACTGGCCAAAGCTAGCCGCCGTATTTAAGACTGCCGATTGATAATTGTACATTACTTTATATAAGGATCTAAACAATAAGTGGAAACTGACAGGTGAGGACACTAAGAAAGCTGAGTGAAAGGTTGATAGGTGTAAAAAAAGAGCTTAGCAGTCCCTGAGACACAACACTCAGTTTCTTTGAAATCACAAACATAGAGTCCGAAAAGTGTCAATCTCTAATTGAATAAATAACTTTAAAAAAAAATTGCGAGAAAAGATTATAAAACAAATGTTGAATTTAAAATGTAAAGTCCAAAATAAAGTTTTAATGAAAAGTGACTTTTGCACGCTGATATATATATATATATATATATATATATATATATATATATATATATATATATATATATATATATATATATATATATATATATATATATATATATATATATATATATATATATATAATCAAAACGTACGTTCACCTGAAGAAGGATGTAAATCCAGAAAGCGCTAGTGAATAGAAACTTTGGAACTGTTCATTTTCTTTTTCTTTTTTGATTATCTATACTGTGTGATATCGCCTTTCACTCATTTTGGATAATATATATATATATATATATATATATATATATATATATATATATATATATATATATATATATATATATATATATATATATATATATATATATAGAAAAACACACACATATATATATATATGATAAACTAAAGTATATAAGAATAAGCAGCTTTATATATAAAGGAATTACCAATGTATATAAAGAATTGTATATATATATATATATAAAGCTAAGTCGTGTATATATAAACAGTACTGTGATATATAAAAGCAACAGTGATAAATATATAAAGCGAAAATTTTCCACTGAGTGACCTTCACTGAGTTCAGCCCAGCGTCTGCATGATAAACCCCACCTACGGAGGAGAGGATCAGCAATATTATGCTCCCGATGATTAGTTTAAACGATCTAAGTAATGTTACATTACATGATTCCGCATGGATTTGGGAAAAGTCAGTGGCGGATTTAAAGGGAGGGCATCCAGCACCCCTACCTAAATTTTCAAATTTAAGATCTTTTTTCTGTCAAGTTTTCTTTTCTGTTTCTTGTGTTTACTGTTGTTAAAACGATGATACATTTTGTCAATACTTTACCTACTTTTAAGGTTCTACTTTCTACCAAATTTGCAGAACAGTTGTCTAGAACATTAATTTTACTTCAATCTATTTAGATGAACAGAGATCATGGACATTTAAAGGGATCTAGACACTATTTGAGATGAAAATTTTATTTTCTATATTATTTTACAAATAATTAAGTAAGGAATTATCATTTCTTTGACAAAATGGCTCGAGGCAAACACAATATAAACCAATTTAATGTTCATAAATTTATAACATTATCAACAGAAGAACCAACATTTGATTGAAACTTACCAATAAAAACAAATATGTAAACTATATAACAAGACTTGAGATTTGAAAAATTTCAAAATCTTTACTATCTTGCTTGTAACTCAGTATTTTTACTTTCAAATTTTGACGCTGGACTGAACTCAGTGAAGGTCACTCAGTGGAAAATTTTCGCTTTATACATTTATCACTGTTGCTTTTATATATCACAGTACTGTTTATATATATACGACCTAGCTTTATATATATACACACAATTCTTTATATATATAATTGTAATTCCTTTATATATAAAGCTGCTTATTTTTATATATTCGAGTTAATCATATATATATATATATATGTGTGTGTGTTTTTATATATACAATGAGTTTTTCTTATATAGACTTTTCTTTTTATATATCTTATGTGGCACTAACAGGCTTCCGTAAAAACCGGACACTGCGATATTTTTTGGATTTAACTATATATATATATATATATATAAAGAAAACAAACAAAAAATTGATGGAAATTATATATGATCATTTTTGTGTTGGAGTGCATAAGATGACAGTGTGGGATACTGACTAAGTATTATCATTTTCTTATCTGAATATTTTTTGATAAAATTTATGATAAAGCATCGAAACAAATCTCAATAAACCGATAAACCCAAATAAATGTGAAATTTTTAAAAATCTTTGTCTTAAATTGTTAAATTAGCTTTTATTCGATAGTTATACTCTTTGCTTAATCAAAGTATGATACTAAAAATATGTTCATGTACGTTACTCCATATGTGTAGATATCTTTTAATAGACAGCTTGGATTTTAAAAAAATCCCAGATTGTAAAAAACCCAGTTTTAGCTCAACTGAGCTGTAAGCCAAAGTGAGATTTTTGATAACATTTTGTCTGTCTGCCTGTCTGTCCGTCTGTCCGTCCGTCAGTTCGTCCGTCCGTCTGTCTGTCTGTGATTTTTTCAAATTTTTAACATCTTCTAAATACCCATGAACCAATTTCAGCCAAACTTGGCACAAAGCACACTTACGCAAAGAGGATTCAAAGTTGTGAAAATTAAGGATCACGCCCTTTACAAGGGGAGATCATTAAAAATAATTAAAAATTTTGCAAAATTATCAAAAATCTTCTCAACAATCACAATTTTGCCTGGAAAGCTGAAACTTATATGGAAGCATTCTCAGGAAGTGTAGATTTGTTAAAATCATAAACCCCGAGGGTAGGGTGGGGCCACAACTAGGGGTTGAAGTTTTACATAGGAATGTATAGAGTAAATCATCAAAAATCTTCTTCTCGGAAACCAATCAGCTAGGAAAGCTGAAAGTTATGTGGAAGCATCCTCAGGTAGTGTAGATTAAAAGTTGTGAGAATTATGACCCTCGAAGTAAGAGCGGGGCCACAATGGAGAGTCACATTTTTACAAAGGAATATATAGAATAAATCATTAAAAGTCTTCTTTTTAGAAACCAATCAGTCAGGAAAGCTGAAACTTATGTGGATGCATCCTAAGGTATTGTACATTCAAAGTTGTGAAAATCATGAACCGCGAGGGTAGGTTGGGGCCACAATATGAGTCGAATTTTTATATAGAAATATATAAAGTAAATCATCAAAAATCTTCTTCTCAGAAACCAATCAGCCAGGAAAGCTGCAACTTATGTGGACGCATTCTCAGATAGTGTAGATTCAAAGTTGTAAAAATCATGACCCCTGGGGGAGGCGGCAATTGGAGCGAATTTTTATATAGGAATATATGGAGTAAATCTTTATCAATCTTTTTCACAAACCAATTGTACAGAAAGGCTGAAACCTGCTTGGAAGCATATTAGGGTGAACTCAAATGTGTTCAAATTATGATTCCCGGGAGTAGGATGGGGTCACAACGGGGTGAGGAGGGGGGGGGGGACAGATTTTTAAATAGGAATACATAGAGAAAAAGAGACAAAGGAAAACATTTTTAATAATCCACAAAAACTTATGTTTTACATATGGTTGACATATTGCTGATTGTTCAAATTTGTTTTGACTCCCGCACCAGGACAATTCTGTGGTCTCACAAGGGGTTCAGAGTTTCATGTAGGTTTATATCCCAACAGGCTTGGGGCGAATTACATTGTAAAGTAATGTATTACATTACCATTACTTCATGAATTTGGGCATTAAATTACCATTACCATTACTTGATTTTCTTGAAGTAATGCATTACATTACCATTACATGAGTAAAGTAATGCATTACCATTACCATTACTTTGTTTAAAAAAGTAAAGCTAATAAAGAGTTTTTGCAAATGTTTCAATTATAAAACACTCTTTATCGCAAATCTTACTCGGGTGTATTCACTGCGACCGATACACTGATGCGTTGAGTGACGACACTATTGAGATCGCGAGCTACAGTTTTTCAAACAAGCGTTTTCATGGGCTGTTTAGTACCCGCCCACTTAGAGCGCGGATTTAGATCATTCCGGTCAAGATGGAAGGGCTCGAGAGGTTTCTTCGAGATATAGATGAAGATCTTGTGTGTTATAAGGAAGAGTTCATCAAACTTGCTGTAAAAAGTGATAGCACGTTGAAGTATTTACGACCACATGAGGTTGAGAGCATGAACATACCTCCTGTTTACAAACGCATGTTGATTGACCGCATAGTCAATCTGCAAACCCCTGGTACGAAAGAAAAGTTGAAACAAAAATGTCTTGACGAATTCATGTTACCAAAAACGCCCAAAAGATTGAAGTTCGGGGATCTTGATGCCCCCATCTCTAACGCTACCCCCACGACTGTCGCCGAAAGACATGAAAGACGTTCGCCAGCTGCAGCCGCTTCTCGAGCACCGGACAATTTTTTAGAACAAGAAGTTGACCGTCTAAATGAAGAAAGAGATACACTTTCTGTCTTGTTAGTACACAAAAAAGACGAACTTAATGATCTAAAACAAAAACCAAATTTACCATCTGCCATTAGTATTCCGGGAAACCCCATCACCAAGTCCTCGTGTGACAACTGTCACCGAAAAGGTCATCGATCGATTATGAACCGGGGTAACAAGTCCTGTCCATTCATGAAGTGCGAGGGATACCACGCTTGCGGGCAGGAGGGGAAACACCCAGACCACAAGCAGTCAGTGACAGAGGCAGGTTTAATAACGCATTAACACACCACACTTACAAAAATGTTGCTTGTGATATTCATGATAAAATCTATTATACATATCAGTTTTTATAAACCTCCCCACATAAAAAAAAAAATTCGTAATAAACAATTACATAGTTCCATGTGAAATATGCACTGCATGCTTTTTTACCAGTTTATATGTCAATTTACCAAAACTTCAAATATTCATAATCATGCTGTGTATTAAGATAGCATGACAATGATGATTATAACTGTAAAATTGAATATATTAGTGTCATCACTAACCTGTGACTATTTCATTTTAGGTAACAAAAGAAATCCATGATGTCGAAAGAAGACTTAAAAATATCAACGATGAGCTCAACAGCATAAAAATGTTTCAAAAACATAATAACACAAACTTTACAACAGCTATGCGCCCTATTTTAAAGTCCTTATTTTATATGAAATATGAAGGGAAAGATGGTGCCCAAAATCTGCAACGAGACTTGCGATACATCAAGATTGCAACCAACAGTCAAATTCCTGAAGATCAGTCTCTTGACCATATCAGTAACCTCATAAGTAAGGGAAAATCCAGGGTATCCAGCACAGTTGACCCATTTGTTACATCAGAAAATGTGTCGAAACAAAACGCTGATATCAAACCAGATTGCACAGGTTATAGTAGCCCATCAGCGTCAGCATCAGCACAACAACCATTACTACAGAATTCTCCATTTCAAATGGCACAGTACAACCCATATTTCCCTACTTCTCCTTATCAGTATGTCATGTACCCAAATCAGTGGAATTCCATGTATGATGTGTATGGAAATGGCTATCCTATGTATCCAGCAAATCCCACGACATCTTCAACAGCTCCTGCATGTGCTGCAAATCCACCTCTGCCTTTGGATTCACCCCCCAAAAATCCACCATTGCCCAAGGACTAGTAAATCGAGAAGATGGAACATTTTTGTTCGTTTGATGTTATTTTAAGTTACTTGTATGATGATGATGAATATTTTGAGTTGAGAGGAAACAACACAAAAATATTTCTGTAATATTCATGGTAGTTTTTGATGTATTTTGAAAATGTTTTGTTGTCGATCAGAAAAGACCAATTCTGATGAAATGTTACACACTAGTTACACAAGATTTCATTTCAGAAATAAATTTGATCAACTGTAATTTTCCATGTGTGAAATTACAACAAGTTAAATGTTATAGATAATAAAATTTAAAACAAGATTTATTAAATATTTAGCCTTAATTCATCACATGTTGAAGGCCTGCTAGTTTTTATACTGCTTGCAAAGTTTAACTTTAAGGGACAAGTGTAAGATCTCAATGTCTGTCTAAAGCCTTAAGGTGGAATAACATACCTTGTAAAAGTCACTCAAATTAACAGTAAATTATCTGAATAAGAAAGATAATAAATAAACTGTACGTGGCAAATAAGCAAAATCCGAACTTGGGATGTACGGAATACAAGCCTTGACACTTTATCCACCCGGCTATGGAGTAATTAACATGTTTGTCTTTAAAACCCTTTTAACTAAACGAAATGCCATTACAATCAGAGATCATCAATTTTGTGATGTGTTATTCCACCTCAATTTTGAAAGAGACCTGCAGTGCATTGACTTTTGGAAGTGTACATCATTGATCACTGCCTATGCCTAATATAAACTATGACCTGGCTTTTTAACTGGGAAAAAATGATGATAAAATTTTATTGGCACAAAATTAAAAAACATAAAATTGAGATTTTATTTTTACCGATTTTCAATTTTCAAATACGGTAGTTAAATTTCAAGTTTGAAAAATAAAAAAAAAATTCCCTCCCTGCTGAGTTTTGCATCCCCAGGTGGCAATTTTAAACAAGCATTTTTTGAATGATGGCCCTATGATTGGATTATTTTCCAAACATTATCTTTTTGCAATATATATAAATCACTCTATTATTTTTTTTTATAAATCTTAATGAATTATCAGAGACTAGTGCACTGGTTTCGGAGAATGTATAATTAAATTATGCTGTCAATTTGTTAATCTCTGTCATTCCAACCATAAGGTCTTTTTTTTTTTTTTTATTGATAATTGATTTTCCAAGACTTCCCAAACATTGGATCCGTAGGTTTTATGCCACCAAACACTTCTACCTCATAATCAAACAAGATAAAATACTAAAAAAATTAATAAACAATATATTTAATCTATTAAGATATCTTGATGAAATTTCAATTTATTTGAGCAGATAATGTGATAGTTTGGCTGATCATTCACCCGATTATTTCAATACTACTGTATCCAATCATTAGTCAATTTTTTTGAGCATTAGGGACGATTTTTAGATCATTCATATTGATAGAAGTCATTTTTTTTTAAATGGTTCAGCCCTAGGGGTGAGAGATCAAAAGTTCAATGCTGGGTAATGATGTCTGTGGAAAAGGGGTGTGTTTCAGTCCTAAATGTATATTTGACTTCCAGATAAATATACAACTTTACATGGGCCTCACATTAGGCTTTTTGAAGTGCAGTAAATATTAAAAACTTGTTAATGCACCTAAATCCATATCAGTCACAATAAAAAGCAAATGAACAGAGTTCTTAATAAAACTGATTGGAGATTTTCTGTCAGAGATTGAACCTTACATCCTGTACCTTAATTATTCAGAATTAATCAGCAAAAAAAACCCCATGAAGCATTGTTTATTTTATTCTTTGTGAATTTTATAAATCTTCATACCTACAAAGAAAATGAGCAATTTGACATTCTAGTAGCAAATGAAAATTGCATACTACATCATGTATAACCACATCTTTTGAAAAAAGATGGCATGTAACGTTTCAATACTGAATGGTCAAGTGCATTTACAATTGCAAGTTCAGTAAATTGTGACACAAATTTTTCATTCCGTTGCAAATGTTGTCTCATCAGGCCAAATACACACTCTGTGACATTATACTCTGGACAGTATGGGGGCTGGAAAACTAAATCAACACCATGATTGGCTAACAGTTCTCTCAATAACCGCTCTCCTTGCCTTTGATGATGGAATCCGCAGTTGTCCATGATTACAACATCACCACGTTTAAACATAGGGTTCCCAATTTCATTTTTTTCAGCTAAGGCTTCATTGAAGAATTCAATCATTTCTAATGCATTTGAGGCCCCATTTAATATGTTGAAATGATTTATTCCAAAAAAATCACAACACACATTTACAGTTAATGTAACAGAGCTAGCATATTGTTGAACTTCAATGGCGCGCTTACTTGTATGAGAATGTCCATACGAACGATTTCCAGATGTTGCTACAATAGATGCCTCGTCAAAAAAATGCATCTGTGTAAAATCATAGTTTAAAAGTGTTGATAAAAAAGTGTCTACCCTTTGTTCGTGGCCTGGTCGTAAAGTTTCAGTTGGGATGACGGTTAGCTTTTTGTGCGAAAAATTAAGCTCTTTTTTCAACACACGCGATATGCTCTTTACCGACGGCACATTGTCTAAGGTACATATCTGAGAATCAAGCAATTTCTGACGAATTTCTTTGCAATATATGGATGGTTTCTTCCATTTCTGATATTCAATAAATTGGAGAACAGTCTGTGTGGTTTTCCTTGGTCGTTGAGAACTTTTTCTCTGTGTTTTTACGATGTGATTTCGTTCATAATCTTTCACAACATTTATACAAGTGCGTAAACATCGTCCCGTTTCTTTTTCAATTGCTCTATAACTTTTACCATGCAAATACAACTTTATTATACGTTTTCTCTCTTCCTCCGATGTGTGCTTCCATCTAGGCGCCATGTTGTCAAATATACGTGGGCGGGTCTATAAAAATGCACCAATCAGATTCTTTGTTGCATATCGCAACTGTAATACAAACCAATTTGACAGTGTCGTCACTCAACGCATCAGTGTATCGGTCGCAGTGAATACACCCGAGTAAGATTTGCGATAACATATCTACAGGTTCATGTTCAGTATCAGATTCAACTTCAATGACTATACATGTATATACAAGAGTCATTCTTTATTCGCTCAATATATAATCATCTTGTGGCATTATGAACAACATCTATACTACTATATTAAAATAATAGACTCGAATTTTTAGTCTTTAATACCGAGAAATCGGAAGAATACTGTCTTTTGTTTTATATATTTTAAACATCTTTGGTACTTGAAGATTACCAATTTGTTTTTATTTTTTCTCAGTTAAGCTTCGCTAATTAATAATCAACGAATATTCTTCAAAAAATCCCGGAAATCACCTGGAATTTTTGGATTTTACAATCTTGCACTTGCGCAATACATTCACACTAACGGGATCTTTAGTTTATATTTGTTTCCACAATATCACATCTGCCTGAATAAACTCAGAAATGATAATACAAATACGGGTAAATTTTCATTGGACTTTCGCTATATATTTTGTTCATATAAATTAATGATTTCTTATGAGAGAAAGTATAAAATAACAAATATACATTTCAACTAAGCACTTACTTTCATCTTCGTGATGACAAAAAATATTTGATTACATGCAAAAATGTTACATTATATTTGTTAGGAGAGTGAAGATAGAATATGTGTTATCGTAAAAATGAATAATGTCCTACAGACCCAGTTTTACAAAGAATATACGATTACGTTGGTGAAAAGGTGTTGAGTTCTTCCATTCTATGGATTAAAATTTTTAGTTGAAAGGTATTTGCAGTCTCAAAAAGGTTTGTTGTGATGTATTTGACTGTTATTTTCAAGGCAACATCATTCATTAACTTTCTCCAAAATCGTTCCAGAGCGATTCTGCAATTTTCTGCCACTTTACGGGTATAAGTAAGGGAGGGGCTTTTCCCGAGACACAGTTAGGTTATTCAAACTAAGGAAAGTGTAGTGAAATTAATAGCATTATTGTAGGCTTATAGCTTTGTTATGTAAATGTCAATAATAAGGTGTATCGATGTACCTATTTCTAAATGTTCGATATGCAATGTCAACCCGTGCACGCACGGGTCAAAGTCTAGTATTACATAAGTTAAAAGATATTTATAGACATTTGGCATGATACAATATCAGATATAAAATAGAGACACAGAATTCATGCATAATAGAAAACAATTTATGGAATAATGTTGTGGTTATTAAAAAGCTAAATAGATATTTCCCCCAGATTACACAAATCTTTATAATTTTGAACACTTAATTGTATTAATTTATAAACAGAGGGTTTTCCCCAGTTATATTTCTTCATATAATTTAATCGGATTTCTTTATGCTGAGGACACTTTAAGACAAAAGATTGCACTTTATGATCAAAGTTTCAAAGGTTTAATCTTTTAACTGCATCCTCATTGCCTCAAGCCACGGGTTTTGTGTCCATTCTATTATCACAAACATTTGTGGAAATAATATGGACACAAAACCAATGGCTTGAGACGATGCTGCATCCTATTAGTTTAAAAATCTTCCAAGTTATACTAAATAAACGTTCTACAGGAGCAGTGGAAGCTGGGACTGAAAGATTGTTTGACAATCTTTATCTTAGGATAAACTGCAAATTAAAATAGAAAAAATACATGAATCTTGTATTTTCTATCAGTCCAAACTAATGTACTTAATATACGAGAGAGAGAGAGAGAGAGAGAGAGAGAGAGAGAGAGAGAGAGAGAGAGAGAGAGAGAGAGAGAGAGAGAGAGAGAGAGAGAGAGAGAGAATATTTATTTATATTGGGTAATAATATTGGAAGTGATTTTGATTTTCATCATGGATGGACAGTGCATTCATTTTGCCCTTAAAAGTGCATGTCTGTCCTCTATTCTATTGGGACATGGCGTAGGGGAGGGAATTGGGGTGTTTAGCACTTCTTATAACAATAGATTGTTTTGACACTTAGGTTATCCTGGGAGCATAGTGTGTTGTTGACACATCTCTATTAAAGTGCAAACTAATTGGAGTAAATTGTTTAAATGATTAAAAACTTTTAATAACAACACTCATAAAAATATGTTGTGATTACGTAATATTGGTTACGTAATGTAACGTAAATAAAAATATCCAGTTTTAAAATTTAGAATTTATTAAAGTCCATTAAAGAAACATCATATTAAAAAGAAATCCAAAGTGAGAGTGTAAAATAATTATGGCAATAAACAGGGAATCACTGTGAGAAATGGATAAGGGAGAGGAGGGAGATGTCAACATGAGAGATCACAAACAGATGCGGCAATGTATTTCTAAAATGATCAAACAAATTAAATTTCAAACATAAAATACCACTCGGTTTACAAAAGGAAATTAATTCAATATGAATGAAATATATAAGAAAGTTGTCTTTATCAATAAAATATACGTATGTATATAACATGAAACTGTGTTGTTATAAACAATTGTAAAATGAAATTTTATAAATCTTTTTAATAATACAACTAACACATTTTTATTTCAAGAATTATTTCTTTCTTCTTTATAATAAAGTTAATCAAATCCAGTTTCCGCTATTCATTTATTCATCACATTTTTTAAAGTAAACATGCATAAATAGGCATGGTAATGCAAAGTAATGCCATGTAATGCCAGCATTACACTCAGTTTTGGAAAGTAATGAATTACATTACCATTACTTGTAATGCTAATTTTGTGGCATTACACATTACTAACATTACTTTGAAAACATGTAATGCATTGCAATGCATTACCATTACATTTAGCATTACCCCAAGCCTGTATCCCATATATGAACAATTATTAGGATCTTGTTGAAAACTACGATGCTTAACATGTGATATGACATTCTGTCAGAAAAGGGACTTGATTATAAACATAAGAGTATCCAAAGAAAAATGTATTTTATTTTTATAGGATCTACATGTATTCTACAACATTGTCCAGATTTTTAGTATTATGACTACATTAAGCTGATTTTATCATGTCTATTTTTGCTCAGATGAGCAGTGTGGCCCATGGGCCTCTTGTTATTATTATTACATATCGTTATTAAACGTACAACTATAAACAATCCCTTTTTGCAGAAATAAAAAACAAAGAGGTACAGCAAAGTGGTTTGTCTCCAAAGTCGACCTTTCTTTAAAAATCAGAGATTTCAACATGCATGCGCTCGAGTACTTGATTTTTGCCTGGTATTACTGATCATTGACTCGGAATGCCTTGGGTGGTTAGGTCATCATTAAGAAAATAAAAATAAATATAAATTAACATTTTCTACGCAGTGGGGTTTAAGCAAGAATAGAGCTTATATATTCTCTAGAAAATTTTCATATACCTAACCATATACACCATAAACCCTGAGTTCTTAAGTATACATCTAATGTATATCTTTTCTGTCACACCCGACTCATCCCTATGCCAATGACAAAAAGTTACGCCAATGAAATATACATCGACACGATTTTAAATCAAAATTCTAATTTGTTTTACGTATGAATTGGTTTGAATGATTGACCAAATTTGAATGTTAGAAGTCAAGTTATATGAGAGATACGGAGGTAAGAATTCGTGAAGTAAACAAAACTAGAATTTATATTTGTTTATAGATGATGTAAAGCTTGGAATTACCATTTTTTGACAAAATGACTCGTGGGGCAAAGAAAGTAAACTGACTCAATGTTTTGATATATAATTTTATAACAGAAAAAAGCAACAACAATTGACGGAAATTTATATCAACAATGAATACATATGTACACAATAACAAGGCGTGAGGTTTGTTTAAAAAACAAAGAATATCAAACTATGTATCTTGCTTATAACTCAATATTTGAACTTCGAATTTTGACAAAACATTAAAAATACCCAAACTACTCATCGAAATAATACGAACTGAAAAGCAGAATTTAAAATTCTGAGTTCAAACCGTGTCTAAAACCCTTTTGACTACAAATTCATCTATATATTGGCTAATACTTTTATTGAGATGTAGGAAAATAGTCACCTAAACAATTGACCCGGTATTAATTTCTAAAAGAAACAGAGAATTGTACGATGTTGTATCTAGGATAATGAAAAAGAAACAAATCCCTCCGTTCTGCAGTCATGCCATAAGAAGTTGCATTTCTATATGGGGTGAAGTAGTTGATGAGTATTGTCCCAACCATTAAACATAATATGTTCTCACTTCCGAAGGGCTTCGTATATCACGTGAGGGAGAGATAAGCAAACAAATAGATTAATAACATGTAACATTAATGTACAAATCACATTTTTAAAGGACTCTATCTGGTATGGTCAAATATCTGCCCCCAATTTAACCAATTTCTAAATAGTGTCATATAAAAATCAAATCTTCATAAATCATTGTACAGAGGATGCCTATCAATTTAATCTTAATTTTAGTCATCATTGCTCATTTGCTGTTTATTTATGACGTCGCCTAAATTGCAGCAAATTTGCAAACAAATAAAAAAAATGTATGTTTTTTTTATTTTGCATTCGGAAGTATAGATTACAGGTCTGCTCAAGTACGATTTTAACATAATTATGTTTTCGTCATATAATTATACACATCATACTAAAAATGGTTCTTGAGCAAACCTGCGCTCGATGTTTCCTAGTCGAAAACTCCTTGGAACACCCATATTTTGGTACAAAACATCAATTTATCAAAATAAGACAACCTTTATTACGTCATTTCTACATTATGATGTCACTGTGGTGATAACCTTTTACACACTAATATCCAATATGATTACATAGTCCTTTCGAACCAAAACTATGATAATTTGATTTAAGATAAATTGTAACATGTAGCTGACTTAATTTTGAAATTATGTAATACAAGGTAAAGAAATACCAGACAACATGGGGAAAGATTTCATCCTTGGATTCATGGAAGCATCACGTGGCCCTAGTGGAGATCCTTCACGAATACCGTTAAAATTATTTATAACGACTTCCAGTCTTGGTACTGTTAGCGTTTCAATATCAGCTCCATTTGCGAAAGATATTTACCCTGGAGAAAACATAACAGTGACAAAAGGGGTTGTTAGACAGGTCAAACTGCCAAAGTCTCTCAGAGTTTTAGGAACAAAACTATCCCATAAAGCTGTCCATATAAATTCATCGGATGAAATTGTGGTTTTCGGCGTTAACAGTGCCACTTTCTCAACAGACGGATTCCTTGGAATTCCAGTTGATGTTTTAGGATCACAGTACTTTGTGCCTTCCTTCTATTCGAATAGACTAAGATTCTGTAAATCTGCAATTGTAATCGTAGGCACAAAAGACAGAACCTCACTGCAAATTAAGATTAAGTCAACAAATGATGGGATAATCATTCTTGAGAATAAAAGGTATGAGAATAATGACTGGCTTAATACCACTATCAGTAGGTTTGAGATATTACAACTCCAATGTCGAGGTGACCTAACAGGAACCTTTGTTCAATCATCACAGAAAATATCTGTTTTTGGAGGATCAACTGTGACAGACATTGGAACAGGAATGACTAGAGATCACATCGAGGAGCAAATACCTCCGGTGAATGTTTGGGGTAAACGTTTTGCAATAAGTCCTGTTCCTCATACAAACCCTAATGTCTTCAGAGTTTTGGCAAGTGAAGATGACACTATAATTACGATAAACAATCATGGGATACATACATTACAATCTGGACAGTTTTACGAAACAAACGTTTCAACTGCTGACTTTATTTCATCCAATAAACCTGTGTTGACAGTTCAGTATGTTCCTAGTGCACATGCTGGACAAAATGGCGATCCTGCTATGACTCTTGTTCCACCAATTGAGCAAAGCAATGTCTTTTACTCTTTCTTGACACCAAAATCATCCCAAAACGAAACCTTTAAGAACACGTTTAATTTCTTGATGGAAGGTCTGTCCTACAAGGAGTTGATTCTTGATGATAAGCTCCTCCGACGGGAAGATTTTTTCAGTGTTGCTCAAATAAATAATATATCAACCGGTTATATTAAGATCCCACATGGCAGTCACACCTTGAGACATTCATCAGGAACATTACCATTTGGCGGCATTTTATATGGTGGAGCTGATGTTGAATCCTATGCGTTTCCGGTTGGTCAAAGATTCACACCAATCAATCAGGTATTAAGTGCAAGATGATAGTGATTGTAGAAAATGGACAAAGCGTTTGTAACGAGTATTTTATGTAACAGACGTTATACACTTGTAGAATGATAAATTGCATCTAATTCAAATTTAAACAGCATCAGTTTGATTTAGTTACTGTGAACATGTAATGCAAATCACAATTTCCCAAATTGATTTCAAAGAGGTATAGCGCCTTTTCCCATTATTTCACCTACACCTGTGTTCGGACGGAAAGTACCTGTTACTAAAAATAGCTTCAGGAACCTAGTTGTCGCAATATGCTTTTCGAAACCTGGATACCTGTACTGATTTTATAATGGTGTCTCTAACAACTGATTTATCATAAATTCTGTGTATAACAGTAGTGATATTCTGAAACGTGATAAGTTCAAGCAAAATGCAATGGATCTAAGTGTAAATAGAGTACATGTATAGTATAAGTGAAGATATATATATATATATATGTATATATATATATATATATATATATATTGGGTGTGCTCATACTAGGACTGAATTAAACAAGATAATTTTTAAAAAATAACAGAAGAAAAGATACATGTAACTTAACCTCTCTATTCTGTTTATGTTTCAATTTAAAGTGAAAAAAAATACTACTTAGTGAATTCGATCCAGCGACCACGAAATTAAAAAGACCTCCGCGTTACCACTAGGCCACGCATCTAACATTATGGGCAGATGCATTTTCAATATAAATGGTTATATACAAAATCGTATTAGAAAAGACACTAATTGAGATATTTGTCTAATTTTTCAGTACGAAGACCACGTTAAACCAAAACTAGCTCTATGTAAACATGTACTACAAGTAGAACAGAATCTTAATCGGATGTCTTTAGTTTAGAGCGGTTCAAATAGTCAAATATCCAATTTTTTATCGTATACTAACTACTTTCCTATATATACTTAACACAACCCGAATATTTTAATGTTGTCGTGTAAGATGATTAAGACTCTTAGAGCATGGTGATTGTGAAATTTGCGTTCTTTTGAATATATTTAAACTAAATGTTGTATAATA